>NC_139719.1:37817455-37849955 GCF_964188405.1 Protomyctophum parallelum
ATACGAAGCATCATGCCATAATTCAGATAATGTTTATATATGCATTGTTTATGAAAATAGGACTTGATGCATACATATATATGGTATAGGTTTGATTCCTCTCCTCGTGCGTGTGTGCGAGTGCGCGCGTGCGTGTGTGTGGTAAAGTGGTATATAAGTGGTGCATTGATATAGCTTTTTCACAAAGTGTACCTCTCCACACAGATAAAGCAACGTGTGAGAAGCTGTACATACTGTAAAACTAGGCCGATGTGAAAAGGACACCTATCGAGTGGAGACTGTGGAGTGCTGGCTGTTTTCTCTCTTTCACGGTACTGTGTATACGGTACTTTCACGGTACTGTATCGCTAAGCCACCTTGAGGCTTTTGTTACATCTGGAGTGTAAGCGGGACATTCCGCTTTCACACATTTATATATCCAGAGTGCTTTAGAATGAGCGATTCTGCCAATAATCATATCCATATACACGTCATGTTGATCCCCTTTAGTGGCGCATATACTACTAGGACATGACGTATGTGTGCACGGAATGTGATGATTTGATTGGCTGAGCACGTAATGTAATGTATGAACATGTATGTATGATGATATGAGCGCGCCTCACTCGGCTATTAGTGTAGATTTTCGTCTTACACAAAATTCCAATTTTACATGAATGGAGAATTTACGTCATAGTGTCTGAGCAAATAGGCATATTGTCTATTTTACGTCACGATGATGTGTAATGATAAGGGCGACCCTCACTTCACATGGGTGTGATTTACTGTTAAAACATTTTAGAAAAAAAGACGCATTTTAAGTGGTTAATTATTTCTTTCCCATGTCCGTATATATATATATATATATATATATATATATATGTACCCCCCCGGCTATGGGACGCCTATATACACGGACCCCAACGTATACTAACCATGTAATGGTTGAGCCCCACAGCAGCTTTTAACATTGATCCGGTTGCTATGCAACGCCTAGGTCAACAACGGCTATGGGTCGTTACATCTTATGTACCGTTTAGCCGTTGAGCTGTCCTTGGTGGATCTTCAGCCATACAAAGTTCGGATGTCATTTGTGACTTTTGTACCGCATCGCTCCCGGTATGTACACGTTTCTGCCGACAGGTAAACAGTGGGCGCTAATGCTAATGCTACGCTAAGGCTAATGATAGCAAATGTTTACATTCTGTGTGTGTATGGGGCTGGCGGGGGTGGAAAGCCCTTCTCTTAAAGTGTACCCTGATGGTGGCACTGGTTAACTTCCAGCGAGCCACAATAAAAGAGTTAATACACAGATAGCTAGACTAAAGCTTTCATTTCCGTCACTGTGTGTGTCGGCTCTTCTGCGCAGGCGCTGCAGGGACGTCGGCAGCGCCGTGCAGGAAGCCGTGGAGCAGCCTGGCGTTGGAGGCGTTCCCCAGGATGTGCGCCAGCCCGTCCCGACTGAACGTGGCCAGGTCGGCCAGGCTGTCGGCGCTGCCGACGAGCGCACGGTAGTTCTTGCCGTCGACCCCCGGCATCTTCAGCAGGAGGTCGTACGGCCCGGGGTTGTAGAGGTCGCCCGTCACGACCACATCGTCGTCGCCGCCCCCCGCTGCGCCCGCGGCCGTCGCCGCGGCGACGTCCGGCTCCGGGCGGCCTCGCTTCATCTCCCGGAAGAGCTCAGCCGCGGCGCGCGGCGAGGCGCACCACGCCACGCGGAGGCGGGGGAAGTGCAGCGTGAGGAGGGCGAGGCGGGAGGTGACGTCGGCGGCCGATAACATGTCCTGGTGAGGGTCAGAGGAGGAGGAGGAGGAGGAGCGGGGGCCCGCCACGAGCGGTGCTGCCACGGAGAAGAACGGCCTCACCACCGGGTCGAACTCGATCATCAGCACGGCCCTCTTGTAGCAGCGCGTCATGGCCAGGCACTGGCCGTAGAGGCGGCCGCTCCGCAGCGAGCCGATCAGGTCGCCGACGCTCTTGCGCTCCACGCAGGTGTCGTCGGCAAGGACGTAGTCGCCCACCGCGAGCGTGGCGGGCCGGAGGTCCAGGCCGCGCCGGTGGAGCAGTGAGGGCAGCTCGCTGCCCAGCTCCCGCATGTCCACAATGACGCGCGGCCGCTGCTCCTCCCCCTCCCCCCCGGGGCGCCGCGGCTCCTCCTCCTGTCCGCCCGCCTTGCGGGTGTCGACGGCGGTCGGCTCCGGACTCCTCGCCAGGTCCAGGTTGGTGTCTTCCTCTCGGCCCTCCCTCTCCTCGGGGCCGACCATGGTGGCCTTCTCCCTGATCAGCTGCTCGAAGGCCTTCTTCTCCCTGGAGAGGGCCGTCAGGTAGCGCTGCTCCTCCGTGGAGCCCGCGTAGACCAGGAAGTACACCCTCAGCGCCCCCCCCGCCGGCCGGCCGGCCGCGTAGACCTCCAGCTGGCGCACGAAGCCGAGGTCGGCGTCGTAGAGCACCACGAAGCGGGGTGCCACCTCGCGCAGCACCCGTGCCAGGCCGTAGGGGTCGCGGCAGCCCCTCAGCGGGTGGATGACCATGGTGGGCTCCTTACGCAGGCCATAGCAGTCGTCCGACGACAGGCCCAGCTCCAGCTGCTCCTCCTCCTCCTCATCCTTCTCGTCATCTGTGAGTCCGTCTTTGTCCATGCCGCCGGATGTCCTCTCGGTTCCGTCCCTCGCAACGTCTTTGTCTTTCCCTGTCATCTGGGGCGCTGGCGGGCCGCTCTCACTGGTCGTCCGCTGTGATGCGTTCTTCTCTTTGGACGCCTTCTCAGGCGCCCGTCGTTTCTTGGTCCAGGCCCGTTCCGCGTCGAGTTCCAAGGCGGCGGCGAAAGCGGCGGAAGCGGCGGCGTCCCGCTTGCCGGCGGTGCGCGCGTACAGCCGGCGGAGCAGCGCGTCGGCACCGCGCCGGACGTAGCGCTGCAGCTGGGCGCAGGCCCTGTCGTCGCTGGCGCAGATCAACACGCGGCCCGGTTCCCCCTCGGAGCTCCGGCTCTCCGTCTCGATCTCCCGCAGGACCTCGCTCAGAGCCTCCCACTTGGGACTCGGCTCCAGCACCAGCTCTCGCTTCACCTCGGTGCCGCAGGCCTCCGAGGTCTGCTTCCTCCCCGTCTCTGCCGCCGCCACCGCCGAAGCCGCTCTGGGCCTCTTCCGCCTCTCCGAGACACGGTACACCCGGCTCCGGGCGTTCACAAACATGGAGGTGCACGAGTCCAGGAACAGCCAGCCGCCGGAGGAGGAGTTGCCGGCGCCACAGTTCCTCTGGCCGGCGTGCAGCGACTCCAGCAGGTTGAGGAAGGTGACGCAGTCGTACTCGGTGAGGCGGAGCAGGAGCAGCCGCAGCACCTTCAGGTCGTGGATCAGCCCCTTGGTCTGCCCGCCCAGCCGGTGCCACAGGGGGTCCAGGTGGCGGCGGACGGCGTTCTCGAAGGCGCTCTCGCCCCGCAGCAGCAGCAGGTTCTCCGGGGTGAGGTCCTCCTCCGCCTCCAGCGCCGGGTGGTAGCGCTTCAGCTCCTTCAGGCAGGCGCCCGTGACGTCCAGGACGGCGCTCTGGATGGCGCGCATGGCGGGCGTCAGGGCCACGCGCAGCTCCACCACCTCCGGCTTGCCGCGCCCGTCGTCCAGGGCGGCACGCACCGACGCCTGGAACCTCGGCCACAGGTAGAGCTTGCGGACGAAGAGGCTCCGCATGGCGTGGTCCGCCCGGCAGAAGCCGGGCAAGAAGGCCGCGGCCCGGTCCGTGAAGGCCTTGATGAAGCCCGTCTTGTTCTTCTGCCGGAACAGGCGCAGCGCGAAGGCCTCCTGGCACCACGACGCCTCGGCGAGCCTGTGCGCCCGGCACACCAGCACGCCAGACACGCGGCGCGCGGGCACGCGGTCCGTGAGCAGGTCGGCCACCAGCACCCGGCTGCTGACGAACAGCACGCCTCCGCGGCGGTACGCGGCGGCGCGCGCCGCACCCGGGACGTCGCCAGTCAGCGCCCCGGGCAGGACGACGCCCTCCTCGCCTTCCGTGAAGTGCTCCTGCTGCGGGGCGCTGGCGTTCAGCACCAAGAGCAGGCCGCCGGCGCCGCCTTCCCCCGTCTGTTCGCCCGAGTAGAGGCGCATGAACTGCAGCGCCACGCGGTCCACGCCCATGCCCTCCGCCACCACCAGCAACCCGTCGTCGGCAAACAGGCTCGAGAACATCTCTGTCTCGAAGTCCAGCAGAGGCCCCGCCGCCATGAGTATTGGTCGCACGACTGCACCGCGACAGTCCAACTGTCGCGACGCCAAATGGCTGAAACAAAGCATCTCGTCTATATGGGCATGTGACGCCATCCCGGCGACAGTGACGCGCGACAGGGCATGTCCATATTTGGGGCTGATAACTGGTCTGGTTTATCAGCATGCCCTTCGTTGCCGGTGGTTATGGCCTAAGTCCGGTCCGGTCCCCCGTCCCCCGTCCCCACACACACACACACACACACACACCGCCTGCCACAACTTAAACGTTATACTGTTTAGTGAATTATTCTAGTGATGAAGTATTATAGTATTTACTCTCTGGGAACACAAAGCTTTATGTCTAATTGGGTACTAATCATACTAAGCATTTAAAGTATGAGGTATAAAGTACAGCAGCATTGTGTTCATGAAACAGAAAGATTGGGTATTGGGTAAGACTGACGTTGTGTATCTTTCACGACCTTTCACTGCTTCGTCTCAACCATTACTCTATGGCTCTGGTCTCAGCCACCGCGGTGGATGTTTTGACATTCCTTTTTATTTTTTATTTTTTTAATCTTGCCACTACTGTTGAAGCAGCCATGTTCTGGGCATCTTTGTAATGTTAGTTAGTTAGTAAAAAGCAGGTAAAAGAGTAACGTTTGAGGCAGACTGTACATCAGTCACTCTACCGTTCTCCTTAGTAGAAGAGGTGCGGGTTTACCCCGCAGTTATGTCGGCTCCGCCTACAGTAAGAAAAAGTCCTTCTGCACACCTACAGTGGACAGGTGCGTCGGATAACTGGAACTGAGAGGTAGAGAAAAAAAGGATCCCGCACAATTTCTTCACTTGAGTTTAGATTTATCATTCACCAGGCATAAAGAAGAACAACTCTGGGATCAGCGGGGGCCAATCAAATGCCCCACGCCAATCCGTTACCATGGAGAGGGACACCCTGGGCAAGACAGTTTACTATGGTCATGGATTGTGGGTCATGACCGAAAGAATAAGGTCGCGAACACAAGCGGAATGAGTTTTCTTCGACGGGTGGCTGGCATCTCCCTTAGAGATAAGGTGGGAAGTTCAGTCACGCGAGAGAGACTCAGAGTAGAGTCGCTGCTTCTTCGCCTGGAGGAGGAGCCAGCTTAGATGGTTCGGGCATCTGGTTAGGATGCCTCTCGGGCACCTCCCTAGGGAGATCCTCGAGGCACGTCCCACTGGGAGGAGACCCCGGGGCAGACCAAGACGCAGTTGGAGGAAACGCATCGACTGCACTGTCCTGGGAACGTCTCGGGATCGCCCAGGAGGAAGTCACTAATGTTGCTCTGGAAAGGGACGTCTGGAACACTCTGGTGGAGCTGTTGCCCCCGCGACCCGACTACGGATAAGCGGTTGAATATGGATGGACACGCACGCACGCATCATGGCGTGATGCTTCGTATCTCCCACTATCCTATCCTATTATAATTAGAGGAAGCCAGTCACACTCTTCGTCCCACCCTCACTGGCTTGCGCAATTCATTGATGGCATTGATCATTACCATCATTCAGACCGTGAGCACAGAGTACATCCCAGGCTATGGGATGGACTCTGCTATAGAGCGTCGCAGTCCCGCCCCCTACCAGGGCCCAGGGAATGATTCTTTTTTAATCCTTGTTTTTCATCATTTTTGACCATCCCACTGAGCAAAAGCCGGCTATTAGACGTGCGTCTAAAAATGGGATAAAACACGTCTATTTATAGACGTGTTTTAGACGTCTATTTTTTGACGTTTTTTATCCCATTTTTAGACGCTCGTCTAATAGCCCATATCATACGGCATACTGTAGCACGCCATTTTTCATCATTTTTGAGGAAAAAAAACAAAAACAAAAAAAACATGGGTTATAGCCCATCGTTTTTTGAAATTTTGGAGAAAATAATTTAACCTCGTTTTTCATCATTTTGGACCATGGGCTATAGCACATATCGTACGGCATACTATAGCACGCCGTTTTTCATCATTTTTGAGGATTTGGAAAAAATGAAAAAAACGATGGGTTATAGCCCATCGTTTTTAGAATTTTTTAAGAAAGAAAAATCCTCGTTTTTAATAATGTTTGACCATGGGCTATAGCCCATATCGTACGGCATACTATAGCACGCCGTTTTTCATCATTTTTGAGGATTTGAATTTTTTTTTTTAAACGATGAGTTATAGCCCATCTTTTTGATTTTTTTTTATCCTCGTTTTTCATCATTTTGGACCATGGGCTATAGCCCATATCGTACGGCATACTATAGCACACCGTTTTTCATCATTTTTGAGGATTTGAAAAAAAGTGAAAAAATGAAAAAAACGATGGCCCATGTTTAATAGCCCATGTTTTTTCATTTTTTTCAATATAGCATTCGGAGATTGTGGAATAGTTTGTCTGGCTATACGCGAGACTACAAATGGAGCGTCTTAAAAGTAATGCCGTCTTTGTCCCGCATCATCAAAGGAAGGAACATGCATGGAAAACAAACGAGACATTAAGAGCTCCACGGCGGTGGTTGTGTTGTGATGCATTATCTGCCCCGCGGGGTCACGCGAGAGACAGCGCAGCCTGGGAGGCCCTCCGATTGACTATTAAGATTTAAACTCACTTACTCAACCGACATCAGAGCGAAAGCTCAGATACACGCATTGCACGTGCTGTACGCACGTATGCACCAAGCTCTGAATGTAATGGCCGGCTGCTGGTGGACTCCTACTGTGCCATTAGTTTGATACTAGGGGTCATCGCCTGCATGCTGGCTTGTGGTGAGTATTTTTTTGTCAAAATTAAAAATGTTGCCACGAAAATTTTGCCGTTCTTGATTTTCATCAAATCAAAAGTCCGTATTGCAAGTGCAGACGGTGTGTGGATCTTTGTGCACTTTTCTGGAGATTAGCTGGGAAAAGACACGCACGCACGCACGCACACACGCACATGCACACGTACACACGGACGGAGTGCAAAACATACTCTCTCCCCATGCCTTCGGCCTGGTGGAGACAATGGTGTGTAACTAAAAACAAAATCTAGAATTTGCATGCAGGACAAGGCCAATTAAGTCTTTGCCACGGACCGACACATTTGTCCGCGTCGATGACCCCTGGTTTGATAGTATGCCTGCATGGCAATTAGATCAGTGTCCTCCTACCTATTCCTGAAGAAAACCCTGGAGACTACAGTCAACCAGTCTGTGTGCAATGCATCAATGCAGCATGGGGTCCAAGACTATAACATTATCAGCACAGTCGGTGCATTACACAAACAAAACAAGTGGCTTTTAGGTGGTTCGGGGCATCTGGTTAGGATGCCTCTCGGGAGTCTCCCTATATAGAGCGTTGCAGTCCCTCCCTCTTTCAGAACAACGAGTGGCCCAGGAAATGAATCCCAATGCATTTTTGCCATAGGCATTTCAAAACGTATTTATTTAAAGACCTTTTAAGCGTCGTATGAAGCCAACTCTTGTCGTGACAAATCATGACAACACACACAATATTTTGGACCAAACAAATAATTACAAAGAAGAAAAAGTCTTTAAATAAATACTTTCAGAAAAGTCTATGAGGAAAATGAACGGGGATTTATTTTCCGGGTCTCTCGAGGGGGCGGGACTGCGACGCTCTATAGGGAGTTCCCCAAGGCACGTCCCACTGGGAGGAGAGTAGACCCCGGGGCAGACCAAGGTGCAGTTGAAGGAAACACATCGACTCACTGGCCTCCATTGGAACATCTTGGGATCCCCCAAGTCACTAATGTTGCTCTGGAGAGGTAATACACCAATACTGCAATTAAGTAAAAAGTACGGAATGTAAAATGTACTTGAGTAAAAGTACAAAGGAATCGGCATCAAAATGTACTTAAAGAAAAAGTAGTCATTGTGCAGAATGTGCCATTTCACAAGTTCAAGATGTGTACAAAATCTATTGAAAATAGCAGATCTATACAGGCTCACAATGCGTCGGGTGCTCGAACAAAAAGAATGCGCCTTGGTAAATGTAGTTTTTGGGGAGCTCTCAAAACGGTGTGCAGACTATTATTCTTTATTTTGCAAACACACGGATGACCCCTACCATGACCCCAGCCTCAATCTGTTTTATAAAATGTATCCTTAGTATCTTAAAATCTTTGTCATAGCTCCGTGATAATGGCCATTTAAACCTCAGGGGCATTTACACATAATACGGTACATTTTGACAAGACCACCTTGAACGAAGGGGATGTTTTTTGGTCCCAAACCAAACGAATAATCACACCGCGCACGCACACACACACGCACACACGCAAGCACATAGAGCACAGAGCAGACATCTAAAGTCTCGGATAAGCAGCGATCCAATTCTCGCCAGTATCTCACTTTGTGTTCATGGAAAATGTGATTCAGAACATGTGGACCTTTGTCCGAGACACACACACACACACACACACACACACACACACACACACCAAAAGGCCCATGTGGTGTGACACCACATGGGCCTTTTGAAGATAAGCGCATGTGCAGGTCAGTGCGTGTGTGAGGCATAATGACGTAATGCTTTCTAATGGCATCAGAACATCATTATTGATCGCAACGTCGCAATGAGCTGCTGTGTTTAGAGCATAGTGTTAATTTAGTTGACTAAGACTAAAATACGTTGTATAATGCCTTATTTTACGCTTAATTGGTTGCATGCTATTTTCAGCATGCAACCAAGCATACAATGACTTGTCTTTTAGTTCTACTTGAGCTCTTGTCCACTATAGTCACACTCTGTCAGACATTTTAGTCTAGTTTTTATTTGTTGACGATATTTAGTCTTAGTTTTATAGTCATCATACTGTAGCTTAGTTTTTAATTGAGTTTTCGTCAGTGAAAAAAGGTAGTCGAACATCTTCCGTCATATAGTTTCAGGCGACGAAATGTACACTGCACTGAGGTCGTGGGAGCCATGCAGTGTTGTTTTTGGCAGCACAATTTTATTTTAGTTTTGGTCATAGTCTTTTGAAAAGTTTATTTAGTTTTAGTCACATTAGTCACCTGGAATGTGTTTAGTCGAACAAAATGTATTTAGGCGGTCGTCGTAATGACCGTTTTTGTCACTTGCTGAAAATAGCCGATCTACAAGCTCACAACGCGTCGTGCTGCGACGCTTGTAGAAGAAGTCGTCAGCATATTTAGTCTTGGTTTTAGTCATCATAATTTTCATTTAGTTTGTCAGTGGAAAAATACGCGAGGACGGACGGACGGACGCCCCGAGGGCCCCGTCTTCACGGTCTGGAAGACCCAAGTCCCCTAGTGACGTCTGAGTCTCTGATATAGGGAAGTGAAGGGGAGAGATAGAGTGGGGAGATTACGTGTCGGGTTTGTGACACAGAGAGAGGGAGACGTGAGGAGATTGTACGTGAGTGAGTGAGAACAAGAGATCGACAGAAAGGTCAAAGTCTTTATCTGATCCTCGCAGCCGCTGGTCCCTGTAGAGATGTGACTGTCACCGTCTGGACCACCTTGTGCATGCGTGGAACCAAAATGAAACCAAATGGACCCGTTCGTACACTCATAATTGATTGAACAATATACATTGGAGGTCTCAGAGATAGAATTGCCATTAAATGGGGTTCCATAGACTAATGCATTTCAAACTGGGGGTCCTTGAAATGAAAATGGTTGAAAATCACTGTTAGAGCCGAAGAAAATCTTCTCTTATGAGGCTCCCTGTGTTACAAACCGGCCTAGGGGGCACCAGGCGTAACACAACAATGGTCTCCCTCCTATAGTTCCCAAATATAGTCAGGCAACACCAGTTGAAAAGCCAAAGTGGAGCGATTTATTTTATATATTACACAGTTACATCAACTCAACATCATACTAAACTAAAAGAAAAACCTATGCTTACCGTCTCCAAACACAAGTAGCTTACCTAACATCAACTAAAGAAACACATGATTAACAAGGAAACCAAAAGAAAGGACGCCCACCCCTACATTACCGAGACTAAACCATGTTGACAGTGAAACATCCTAAAATACAGGTAATGGCCAAATAAAAGCATGTCAAACTGTTGTTGGGAGACTGGCATGGAGGAATACGTCTGAAGATATGAAGCTAGGCAGCTTTATACTCCAGACCAGAAAGCCAGGAGCCAATCACCTGTGAGGTTCCACCAATCAGCCAGTCACACCATTCACACAAGCTGGTACTCAATCACTCAATCAGGCACGCACACACACACACACACACACACACACACACACACACACACACACACACTCCTGGTTCCGAGGGACTGTTGGCAACCCTAGCTCTGCCATGTTGTGCAGCCACTTTGGGAACATGTTGTTTTCCCAAGTGTCAGTCTTCTGGTGAAGAGAGAGAGAGTGTGTGTGTGTGTGTGTGTGTGTGTGTGTGTGTGTGTGTGTGTGTGTGTGTGTGTGTGTGTGTGTGTGTGTGTGTGTGTGTGTGTGTGTGTGTGTGTGTGTGTGTGTGCGTGTGTGCGTGCGTGTGTGCGTGCGTGCGTGAGTGCGTGCATGTGTGTTAGTATAGGGCTGCAGCGTGTTAACACAATCCCATGGGATTGTTAACACAATCCCATGGGGCTTCATGCATTCATTAGTCTATGAAGAATTATGATGCAGTAAATCCATAACATGATGTTTATGATGTCATGGATTTTATTTTATTTTATGTATTTATTTATTTTGTACATTACAGACCGTTTCTTGTTCTTTGAGAAATGGATGTGAAAAATTGTTTTGGTGGTTTCTTTTATTGAAGAAAAAGAAATCCCCCTTCAAGTCAATCACGCTATAGCTGTACGTGTACTGCTGTGCAAGTGTGCGTGCGTGCGCGCTAGTGTCTGTGCGTGCGTATGTGCACGTGCAGAGGGATTCGGCATTTCTTTCTGTACAGGTTTGATTTACTTCGACATAACAAGGCAATAATCGAGATTAAAGGCATGCCGGGCCTATAACTAATACTAAACATAATTTAAAACCCTGTGGTATCCCTAAATAATCTCCCACCCTTGAAGGCGTCCTCGCATAAAGAAGTATACACGGCACTCACACTCGTACACAAGTCACAACCGTGTGTGTGTGTGTGTGCGTGCGTGCGTGCGTGCGTGTGTGTGTGTGTGTGTGTGCGTGTGTGTGTCACACATGGTTGCTTGTTTTAATTGGCTGTACAATTGTGCACAGAGTACGATAAAGAAATGTAATAGATAAAATAAATATATGAACACAGAATAATGCAATGTGAAGGAGACTGTCTTACGGGGCTATATGTGCGCACCATCTCTGTGGCAGCCCGTTTAAAGGACCACTTCACCACTTTTCAACCTATCTTATTATATATATATATTTGAATATATATTCTTTCAGAGCAAACATTTTTAACTCAAATCTTTGCTTCTGGGGGAGGTCTCCGGAACAACATATTTCCAGATGGGGGTCGGAGGCCCATAGACTCATAGAGCATTAATCTCCATAAAATATAGGAGATAAGACGTTTCTGCCCCCTTATATAATAACAGCAACTACGAGAATATTTGCCAAGAATTCATGGCTCAGAAGACCTGAGACCAGGTTCAGTTTTCTGGAGAAAGAAAGCCCTGTTTATATCAGTGGTGCTCAAACATTTTCATGTCAAAAACATCCAAATATTAGATGTGTTTGGCCACCAGACGCAATGATTTAAAGGTATATTCAGTGATTTCACTTAATTCAAATATCATATCAAATATGTTTTGTTTTGTTGTGATAATCCTCCCTACTATAGAGTGTGCTGACCATATATGGAGTTCCTCCCTGTCCCCAGTTAACCCCTGGGGTAAAGAAAACCCCAGTAGGTTTTGTTTTTGGCTATAGGTGGCTCAGCCTTCATCCAATCAGGATAGAGAGGGGCCTTCCGCCAATCATGATCGAGCGGGGTGGCGGTAGCCTGGTTAATAAACCAGACCGAATCAGCCGTTGGCAAAAAAAATTGCCTACCGGCGGATTTCGGTCTGGAGAGGCTAAATTTTACGCCCATTTCCTACACCAGAGAATGTGGGCGCCCAATAGGGACACGGTATGCAATATGGGCGGGCTTTGGTACAGTGACGTTCAATGCTTGAGACCTTTGACTGACAGTAGCTCTGACCAATTGCGTCAAAGAGAAAATGTTTCCCTGGAAATGAAATCCAAGCTGAGCCTCCCCAGACTAATATCCCGCGGATCCGTGCGATATTAGTCTGGTTTATTAACCAGGCTAGGGTGGCGGGCCTTGGTGTGCGTGCGGTTGGCCTGTTGCGTGTCCTCCTCACTGTAGTGCGTGCATGTGCACATCTTGTTACCGGGGCGGACCGGTCTTTTTTTTCTCCAAAATCACTGAATGCTCCTTTAAGTTAAAACATTCACTGTGTGAAAGCATAATATGCTATATATATATTCAAAGATTTGCGCGGACACATTTACACGAGTTTTCCAAAATAGCCAATAGCAGATCTATACAAGTTTGTATAGATATGCTATTTTTCAACGGCTAAAGTTTAAAAGCGGTTAAACGCTAAAGCGACACAGATGCGTTCCCCATCCTAAATGGGGGAGGACGAGTTCACGAATTCAGGACAAGGAAACCCCTTTTGGAGTTTTAAGCATTATGTTGAAAAAAAGCAGATCTAGAAAAATTGCAAAAATAGCAGATATACAAGCTCATGAGCTTGTATATAATATTTCAGAGCATTTTTAGCTCAAATCCTTGCCTCTGGGGGGGGGGGGGGTCCTTGGAACAACATATTTCCAGATGAGGGTCCTCTGCCAAATACAGATAATGCGTACGCTGTGGCCTGCATGTCTCTGTGTGGTTCTCCTCGGGCCACCAGCCGGCAGAGAGGAGCACAGTTGGCTCTTTATTTGTGCCAGTAAGGTGAAAAAAAGTATACTCACACGTACTTAAATATTTAGACCTGAGGACGATTCTACAAATGCCTTCTAAATCCTGAAAAACCCCATGTTTCTATGTCAGTGCATGGTTCTCAAACATTTTCATAATGTAATTGGCCGCCGATCCCCATCTGAAAATATGTATAGTTCCAGGGACCCCCCAGAAGCAAAGATTTGAGTTAAAAACGTTCGCTCTGAAAGAATATATATTCAAAGATTTGTGGCACATTTTCACAATTTTTAGCAGATCTACAAGCTTGTATGAGCTTGTAGATCTGCTATTTTTAACTTAGGCCTAATGCTAAAAAAACCCACCAAAAGGGGTTCCTGCAATGTAGAACTACACTCGGTTACAAGTAAAAGTCCGGTATTCCAAATTGACCCGAGTTAAAAAGTACAAACGTGTTGGTATCAAAGCTAAGGCTAAGGATACGGTAGTCTGCACTGAAGAGACATTTGTTCACTCTTTTCACTTTTGGCAACTAGTTTAGTTTTTTGTTATTTTTTGTCTTGTAAAGCGTCCTTGGGTTTCTAGAAAGGCGCTATATAAATCCAAGTTATTATTATTATTACCAAAAGTAGAAAGTGCAATTATTATGTCCCGCATTTGAAGTTTTCAAATGTTTAAACATAATTTGAAAATAGCAGATCTACAAAAGCTCACAATGTGTCCCGTATTCAAATTCCCTGAAATGTATATAGCCTATAGCTATACAGGGCTGAAGTGGTTTTGCATGTTGTTGTTGTTTTTTTTAATAATCTATTCTAAAAAGTAAACTATAGTAACTAAAGTTTTCAAATCAAGTTTTCAAATAAATGTAGTGGAGTAAAAGTAAAACATTTGCCTCTGAGATGTAGTACAGTACTTAAGTAAACGTACTTAGTTTCTTTATTTTATGGCCTTCAGGTCTCTCTCTCTCTCTCTCTCTCTCTCCCTCTCCTCTCTCTCTATCCCTCTCCGTATCGCTCGTATATCCGGACAAGAGTTGTGGCTTTCTTTATTTTATTTATTGATCTGTCCCATAATTCAACCTTTTACAACATGTGCAAACATTCCGACAGGGTTTACCTTCTGGGCACACAGACACGGCGGGGGCTCCCGGGAGCTGCAGCCGTGCTGCGCTCAGTCAGTCAGTCAGTCAGTCAGTCAGTCAGTCAGTCAGTCAGTCAGTCGCTGGCTGGCTGGCTGGCTGACAGACTGACTGCTCTGATGACTTGTTTTCTTAAAAGTATATAGCCTATATTATACATCTGTCTTTCTCAGACTGTTATACAATTTCAAGAACCCCCCGAATCGGGCGGACCCAGTTTACTATAGGGGGGGGGGGGCTGCCATACTGTGTTGTAGGTTGTCACCTCCCCCTTCACATTCAGTAGATCCTGTGATCTTTTGTGGCCGAATGTAATTTCCTGGAGTCTAGTATAGGACTATAGTAAATTATAAAAACATAAATCACTATAACATTTTGTAAAAAAAAATACATATTTAGCCCCCAGGGCCCCGGGCCGTCCCCCCTAGCTGTCAAAAATAGCTAAAATCGCAAAAACAAAAGAAAGCAGCAAATGAAAACAAATTAACACTCATCTTTTACTTTGTCTAATAACAACCTGAACTTTGGTTGAAAAAAACTAACTTTACGTACCAACTGTTGCCTTTGCTTGCACATAATGAAAAGTCATTTAGTCATTTAGGTGGGAACCTCGAACCCCAGCTGGTGGTGTTCTGCCCCTCCCCCCTCATCAAACAAAAATGTTTGGTCAAACCATGTGACTCCCATTGGAAAAGCATTGCGGTGGCCCTAGGCTTCGTACACACATAAAGAACAACTGTGCTCTGCTCTGCCTGTGTTTCATGGCCGCTCCGATGCTTTTCCAATGGAAGTCACGTGGTTTCACCAAACACTTGTGTTTGATTGCCCCCCTCCCCCCATCACACACAACTGTTTGGTCAAACCACGTGACTTCCATTGGAAAAGCATTGAGGCGGCCATGAAACACGGACAGCACAGAGCATGTCCGTCTGATATGTGTGTACGAAGCCCTACAAAACGACCAAACATTTGCTTGATTGGTGTTTGGTATACGTGTGAATGAGGCCTTGACGATATGCACACCGTTGATCTCACTAGCAAGGTGCTAACTAGGTGCAACTTCCCATAGACAGCGCGTTCATCCAAACAGAAAAGTCCTATCTAATAACGTCATTATATTAAATGACGTCAAACTCACCAACATTGCAGCTGCATGTACGGAAAGCTTGAATTATCCTCTTTCTTTCGTTTGTTTAATAAAAATCCACTGTAGACATGTCAATGTCATGAGCTCCTTTCTGTCAACAAATTACTTGCAGGTGATTGTTTTCTAGGTGCTGGAGTTTGGAAGTGCTCGTTGACTATCACTCAACAGCCCGTGCGTACCACCTGTTTTGAATTAGCACATAATGCAGGAGGCAGCAGGAGGTTGCTTTACTGATAACGAGTGCTTCCAAACTCTGACACTTGAAAAACAATCATCTGCAAGGGATTTCTTGACAGGAAGGAGCTCATAACATGTCTACGGTGGATTTTTATGAACACAATTCAAGCTTTTCGTACATCTGCAATGTTGCTGAGTTTGACGTTGTTTAATATAATACCATCAGATAGGACTGTTCTGTTTGGATGAATGGGCTGTCTATGGGAAGTTGCACCTAGTTGGGACCTTGCTGGCAAGATGGCAGCCGTGTGCAATGTGCATATCGTCAATATGGCACAGCAGCCATATTGGAAAGACATTGGCAATGCGTGAATCTCGTTTGTGTCCGAGCATAGGCATGGTAACACCCCGCCTGCCTGTGATTGGCCTATACTGACACTGGCCGTCTTGACTGTCCTCCGAGGTGGATATAATGCTGGATAGTCTGATGCGAGGTTACTCTCCGTTTTATTTTTGTATAAGAGGCAAACTAACATTGTTTATGCTGTTTGCTTTGATGGAATAATTGATTGAACATGCATGCAGGGTGTATTCTAAAATAAAGTGTTTGTGTTGATTATTGTGTAATTTGTTTGTATGTGTAAACTTGAAACATTATTGTACTATAAAAATGTCTATTTTCCCTTCATCTTTATCCTTTTTAGTGTAATAGTAGGCCTATTAGTTAACAAAAATTAGATTAATACACAATAATAAACACTAACACTTTATTTAGAACACACCCAAATCATATTATGGAGTGCATGTTCAATCAATTATTCACTCAAAGCAAACAGCACAATATTAGTTTGCCTCTGTCGTGCGTGCCAAGCTGTCATTCTCTTGTTGTATTATTTATTTCTCAATCTCACCACGGAGTAGCCTCGGTACCAGGCTTTCATTTTTGTTGGTGCAAAAATTGAAAGCCTGGAGGAACGCATTGGCCGCTCTGGTCTAAAAGTGGGAGTCAACCCTTCCGGGTGGGCGTCGCTCCAAATGATGTGATCTAGCGCTGCACTAGGGGGGAGAGGAGGGGCCGGGGGTGACGGACAGATCGATGAGATCCAATCAGGGCGTGCGCAAATCTCAGCCACGACCCGCGGATGGGGGCCCCTCTGCCCGCGGGATGGGGGACCCCTCTGCCCCTCTGAGGGTGGCGGGATGGGGGCCCCTCTGCCAGCGGGATGAGGGCCCCCTCTGCCCCTCTGAGGGTGGCGGGATGGGGCCCCCTCTGCCCCTCTGAGGGTGGCGGGATGGGGGCCCCTCTGCCCGCGGGATGGGGGACCCCTCTGTCCCTCTGAGGGTGGCGGGATGGGGGCCCCTCTGCCCCTCTGAGGGTGGCGGGATGGGGGCCCCCTCTGCCCCTCTGAGGGTGGCGGGATGGGGGCCCCCTCTGTCCCTCTGAGGGTGGCGGGATGGGGGCCCCTCTGCCCCTCTGAGGGTGGCGGGATGGGGGCCCCCTCTGCCCCTCTGAGGGTGGCGGGATGGGGGCCCCCTCTGCCAGCGGGATGAGGGCCCCCTCTGCCCCTCTGAGGGTGGCGGGATGGGGGCCCCCTCTGCCCCTCTGAGGGTGGCGGGATTGGGGCCCCCTCTGCCCCTCTGAGGGTGGCGGGATGGGGGCCCCTCTGCCCCTCTGAGGGTGGCGGGATGGGGGCCCCCTCTGCCCCTCTGAGGGTGGCGGGATGGGGGCCCCCTCTGCCCCTCTGAGGGTGGCGGGATGGGGGCCCCCTCTGCCCCTCTGAGGGTGGCGGGATGGGGGCCCCCTCTGCCAGCGGGATGAGGGCCCCCTCTGCCCCTCTGAGGGTGGCGGGATGGGGGCCCCCTCTGCCCCTCTGAGGGTGGCGGGATGGGGGCCCCCTCTGCCCCTCTGAGGGTGGCGGGATGAGGGCCCCCTCTGCCCCTCTGAGGGTGGCGGGATGAGGGCCCCCTCTGCCCCTCTGAGGGTGGCGGGACACTCTTAATATCGGTAGCCTAATGAAAAGAGGCACTTTCCCCCTCTGCGCTGCTCCTGTTCTCGCCGTGTCTGGGATAAGTCTAAACACACGTTGAGGGTTCTTGAGTAAACACGGCCTGTGGCACCAGGCGCCCTCGTAAAAAAAGGAAAGAAAAAAAACTGCTGGCCTGGCCTGGCCTGGACTTGGCAGGCAGCGCTGTCTGTCTGTCTGTCTGTCTACAGGTCTGTCTACAGGTCTGTCTGTCTGCCTGCCTGCCTGCCTGCCTGCCTGCCTGCCTGCCTGCCTGCCTGCCTGCCTGCCTGTCTGTCTCACTTGCGGTCGTGAGCTTGTAGATCTTCTATTTTCACACACAAGACACCATCGTAAGAGTTAAGTGTATATAAATCTGCAGACAGCGCTCGGCGCTGCTCCTAGCTGTCCCGTCCTCGTCCCATGTGACACCTCCTCCTCCAATCAGAGACGAGCACCACGTCCCAGTGTTCAGGACGAGGACCCATTTGAGTTAAAGTATAAACATCTTTTTTTTCTATTAAATAAAAACACTAGAATATTTTGTTTTCTTTTTTTTTTAATCCAAAATGATTACAGAATTGCTTTTCCCCCTAAATGTTCAAAAATAGCAGAACTGCAAGATATTGCTATTTTAAATAGGCCTATATATTTTAATGAAAGAGTTGGGCCACACACACACACACACACACACAGATCTCTCTCTCTCTCACACACACACACACGCACACACACGCACACACACACACACACACACACACACACACACACACACACACACACACACACTAGTATAAACGTTAAGCTTTGAATGTTCTTTAGTGCCTGTTTTGGACAAACACTATATGCACTTCATTGCACTATGAGAGAGAGAGGGAGAGAGAGAGAGAGAGAGAGAGAGAGAGAGAGAGAGAGAGAGAGAGAGGTATAAAGTGTGCAGTGTGCTGTGTGCTGTTGACTGTGGTTAGAGAGAGAGAGAGAGAGAGAGAGAGAGAGAGAGAGAGAGAGAGAGAGAGAGAGAGAGAGAGAGAGAGAGAGAGAGAGATTGACAGCACACACACACACACACACACACACACACACACACACACACACACACACACACACACACACACACACACACACACACACACACACACAGCTAGGATTAGGAGTATATGACTGTCCGGTCTCAGTCAGTCAGGACAGTCCATTCGGGGCTCAGCTCGTGCAGGTGGCGGTGTGTAGAGGTACCGGGGAGACACTGGACAAAGTGGACAAGGGTGGACCGGAGGAGAAGTCCCGGTTCCACCCCGGGATACACGCTCACCATGTGGGCGGAACATGCCCGCGTGGAACGGGCCGTGCTGCTGCCCTCTCCCCGGTGCCCGAGGCAGCAGCGCCGGGGAGCACTCCTCCTCCTTGTGCCCGGCGTCGCATCATCATGACAGGCAGCTATGTGCATGGTGGCACCGTTTTATGGGACTTTGATTTTTTTTTTATGATTGTTTTAAATAGGACTCGGTGCATGTGGCTTCGACTGTGGAGTTGATCTTTTTTTTTTTTTTTTCAAGGGGACCGTTTCCCTTTGCTTTATATGTAACAAAATATGTATAGGCCTATTTCCTTTTAAGCCTTTTGCCTACGGATATTTTTATTGGGAATTGAGAGAGAGATGATGGACAACTGGTCCTATCTGGCGGCTCTGTCCATGCTGGTGCTGTCGCTGCTGCTGGGCTATGGCGTCGAGGATCCGGGCGTGATGTGCCACCTGCAGGGTGGGCAGCAGCACTACCACCACCACCCCCACCACCACTACCTGCTGCGGCCCGTGCCCAGCGACACGCTGCCCCTGGTGGAGCTCCGCGAGGACCCGGACCCCGTGCTGGACCCGCGCGACAAGGACCTCAACGAGACGGAGCTCCGCGCCGCGCTGGGCGCACACTTCGACCCGGCCTTCATGTCCGTCTCCTCGCCGCCGCCGCCGCCGGCGGAGAAGGAGCAGCAACAAGGCACGGGGGACAAATCAGCGGCGGGGGTGAGCGTCGACACCCCGGACTCCTCCTCCTCCGCCTCGGACTCGGAATTGAACTTGAGCCCGAGGCAGCCGTCGAGCAGCAACAAGCAGCCCTCCGGGCTGATGCCCAAGGAGATCAAGGCCATGGACTTCGAGGTGCAGGCGGCGGCGCAGCACCACCTCCACAACAAGAAGGCGCACAAGCCGAGCAAGAAGCTCCGCCGGCGGCTGCAGCTGTGGCTGTGGTCGTACGCGCACTGCCCCGTGGCGCACGCCTGGAGCGACCTGGGCGCGCGCTTCTGGCCGCGCTACGTGCGCGCGGGCAGCTGCGGACACAGGCGGTCGTGCTCGGTGCCCGAGGGCATGCTCTGCCGGCCCGCCAAGACGCACCACGTCACCATCCTCCGGTGGCGCTGCGTGGCGCACAAGAACAGCAGTAATAATAGTAATAATAACAATAAGCCGGGCGGCGCTGCTCTGAGGTGCGCGTGGATACCCGTGCAGTACCCTGTGATCTCAGAGTGCAAGTGCTCCTGCCCCAACTGAGTGCATGTATGGGGGGTGAAGCGTCCATTTGGTTCCATTGTGTGCATGCAGCAGACCCCTAAGGGTCCCAAGAGAATTAATACAACATTTGATTTAACCCAGAGAGTGTATATAGAAATGGAACGCAAATGTATCTGCAAGGGTCCACTTGGTTCCATTTCTGCACCCTCAGGGTTACAGAAGTCTGCATGCAGGCCTTAATTTGGTTCAAATTGACACCTATATATAAAGGTCCAAGAGAAAGAATGCAATACATTGCATTACATTTTTCATTAAAGTGATATTGACGATTAATTATTGACGATAAATCGATAGTGTCGTGACCATCGTGATTGATTTCCATACATGCACTATGTGTACAAAGTGCAAGAATGTATATTTGATGTACATGTCGTGCCATTTTCTTATAATTTTGTGTGACACAACTTCGTATAAAAAAGGTCAGTATTAGCCAATAATAATAATAATAATCAAGTCTACTGTATTTGTAAAATGCATCTTGATTGTGTCCTATTGTATCTTTTTTTACAATGAGAAAAGCGCTTATTAAAATACAGACACACCGAAGGCTTTCTGAGCTATTTTCTTTTCCATTCAAAATTAAATTAATAAAACGTGGATTTAATTGACCTTTGGAGGCAAAACATGGAGGAAGTTAGTGATGCTGAATTTATATTCCATATTATGGTGTATTCTTTGCGCTATTATTGGTGCCTATAACACAGTCATGCAACGAAACAGAACTGGCGCTTCAGACAGGAGTCCATATCACATAAACCCCCCCCCCCCCCCAAAAAAAAAAAAACAACAACATGGGAAAAGGATAAAAATGGTAAATGGTGCATTTATATTGCACCTTTATCCAAGGCGTTTTACATAGATTGTGCATTACATTCACGCATTACATCCAGCGACACGTCGCTGGATGTCACTGTCATCCCTGAGATCCTCTGAGAGCATTATGTCCAAGATATTTTAATTCCTTGGACACAGCTAGAGTGGCATCTGAGAGACAGAAGTCCACTTTTCAACGTATCTTCATGTAATAGGTCCTCACTAATAATCATGATGAAATGCCACAATTGTTTTCTATACTCAGTCTGTGTCTCATAGGAGGGCTGTGGGCAGTTCAGATTCAGAAGCCTGTCCACCAGTGACATCATCGATGGGAATAGAAAAGTTGCAATGCGAAAATGGAAGCCATCGTTCTCACGATAATAAAAAATCTAAACATTTTTGTAAAAATCTGCCTAACGATGATGTCAATGGTGGACAGGTTTCTGAACTGCCCACAGCCCTCCTAAAATAAGACACAGACTGAGTCGATTTTTTTTTTGCCATTTTATCATGATTATTAGTGAGGACCTATTATATGAAGATATAGGTTGAAAAGTGGTGAAGTGGTCCTTTAAGCCTCGATTCCATCTTGTGATGCTGTATAAGAATCCAAAAGACATGATTGGTCTATAAAACCATGTGAATTAAAACGACGTCTTGGCCTGTTTATTCTTCTATAGCAGTGGTTTTCGACGCTTTTCATATCAAGGTCCATTATTTATTCAGCATTTGAGCCACGGACCACCATTTGATGAGATTTAGCCTCTCAGACCCAAAACTATAAAGAATATTCTGTTGTCATTGGATAAGAAAGTCCATGCTGTATTGATGTTGGTACCATTAGCAGAGATAACAGGCAAACGTTGATCAGAATAACAATTCTTCTGCATTCTCTATTTATGTAGACTTCTTGTAAATTAAGTAATGCAGATCTGTTTAACAATAATTTAACTCTTGGGAGTGTAAGATGAAACCAAATAGACCCATAAAGGTTCCATTTGGTTTCCTTTGACACTCTTAAGAGGTATATACAGGTTAAATATCTAATAATACATGGGTCCATTTGGTTGATGACGACCAACAGCAGCAGGCTGCTTCTGTTCAGGGTGATGTTGTCACTGCTGAAGGTGTCGCAGAAGGTTTTGATTGATTGATTGATTTATTAACAGTTTGCATAATTACAGTAGACATTTCAAGCACAAACTCAATACAAAGACTGTTAACTGTGAGTGGACGACCCAATTAAGCATTACACTTGTTTACAAGAGGGTCCACCATGTTCAATTCATCAAAAAAGGTGAAGTAGAGGTAGGCAACCTCAGGCACGGGTGCCAACATTGGCACAGGGGAGGGCGGTCACTGCAAGATAAGAGAGAGATATTTTGTTTTAATGTTAAGAAGTATTCAAAAAAGTTTAGTCTGTGAAATGAAGTCCCCTCACATCTATAGATTACACCCGGCCTACACATAAGTCTATATACATTCACTCAAACTCTGGGCTCTGAGTCTGTGTGAAAGAAAATATATAGGCAACATAAAAAGGTTATGTACAGCCTATGGACAATCAAAATCAGATGTAAATATTACATTTTTATGTGGTGACATAATTAAACTTTATGTTGATACGGCACACTGATTATCAAGAAAATGAAAACATGGCACTGGTCAAAAAGGTTGCCGACCCCTGACTGCAGAACCAAAGCATTGATGTTCACAAACAGAACCTTATACGACACCCCAGACACTCTCTGAGAAACTGACACTCAGTTCACACGTGTGTGATTTTTTTTTTTTTCATTTTAGTTTTAGAGGGCAAGTATAATGTTTTAAGGCATATTTATCTTATTAGCCCGGGATGGTTGTCTGTATAGACAAAATGTACTTCTCGAGTCTACTCAGAATAATTGTTTCCATAACTTTGGACAAGACGCTGCATGGCCAAGGCTATGGGCCTATACTGTAGTTATCCATCTGAGCTGTTCAGCTTGCCTATACTTTGTCTTTGATGACTGCCACTAACACCACAGAGAGCATAGATTCAGGTAAAAGCCTGTGAACAAAGAAACCTGTAAAGCACATTGCAATTATAGGACACAGTTTCTTACTGGCAAATTTAAGATGTTCAGCTGTTATATTGTCAGGACCACAGGCCTTGTTATCACCTATTGTCACGATCAGAGTCAGAGGTGTAGGACCCAAGCGCAGGACAAGGCAGAGACTGAGGCAGACACAAGGCAGGTCGAGTGCACGGTGGTTTATTATCCAAAAAACGTACAGGAACAAACACAGGAAACACGGGGAAACTAGGGATAACTAGGAGCAAGACAAATAACACTAGGACTAGGAAAATACAATGAATCACGAGGAGCTAGAAATACACTGACAACAATTTACGAACCAACAAAGAACTGAAAACACAAGGGCATACTTATAGACATGGGATAACTAGACACAGGTGAACAAAACTCAAAATCAAGACAGGGATTGGCTGGGGGACTAAGAGGACACAGGTGGAAAACAAAGACTGATCACAACACAGGTTAGACAAGGCAGGTACAGAACTACAGGGGAAGACAGGATGGCACAAAACAATACTACAAAATAAAAGGTACACAAGAAAACATAACATGTCACGGACCGTGACACCTATAGCTTCAGGATAGCTTCAGAAATCTCCGCAGGAGTGAGAATGACATCATCATTTAACTCTGCGTTGTCCACTACAAACAGATTATACTTTTCACACAGTTGAACACCTCCGAATATTGTTTCTGCCATAACGGTGAAATTGCATCTGAGCCACTTGTTATACCCCAGATGGGAGACATGTTTTACAATTATTTATATTTCTTATTTCCTTCCAAAAGTAATTTACATTAATTGTTCTCATGCAACATCCTTGACAAGAGAATCTAGTGTTTTCATTCCTTTTGATAAAACGAAGCATAGCAGCAGGTGTGTATACTGTGCAGTGTGCACTATAGTCTATAGCAGGGTTTCTCAACCCTGGGGGTCGCGGGAAAGGGGGGGGGGGGGGTCACTTGCACCTTGTAGCTTTGCTTCGAAAGGGGCTTTTAAAAATGAAATGTACTTACTAATTTACTTACTGTCACGATCTGGTGGTGGTGGTGGTGAGGACCCAAATGCAGGACAGCCAGGCAGGAGTAGTGATCAAAACCCATGGTTGGGTATTTTATTTAAACAGGTGAACAGGACAGAAATCACAAATACAGAGTGACACTAAACAATGAACCGACAAGGAAGGACTGACTGGGGAACAAGACTAATATACACAGGAGGGCTGATTACACATGAGAAACACATGGGGAAGACAAGAACATAGAACCAAAACTAGAACAAGAACATAGACATGAAACAGCTAGATAAACAGAACATAGAATCAAAACAAGTAGAACATAACATAGAAAAACAAGAGCTAGACAGGCAAAGTCTGTGACTGTGACACTTATCAGAAACTGGTGGTGTTTTTGCGACGCACTGCGAGCGTCGCATTGTGAGCTTGTAGATCGTCTATTCTCAAAAGATTTGTATACAATAATGTAAAACAGGGACATTCTGCATATAGAGCACTTTCTACTTTTGGTAGTTTAAGTACAGTTTGATACCAATACTTTTGTACTTTTGCTCAAGTATACATTTTGAATCCCGGACTTTTATACTTGTAACGGAATATTGATACTTTTACTTTCACCACCACTGTAAATCCCTGGAACATGTGACACGTTTAACCTAAACACCATGTGTGTAATAATAAAATGCCAAGTGTTTATTAATGGTCATAAAATACAGTAGAACACAAGTTCACTCAAACACCTCACGAGAACACCTAGTGTTCAAATTCTAAACACCTATATGACTGACTTTGATTGTAAAAACTAAACACGGTTATGTGTTTAAAAAGTGTTACAGGGATTAAACATGTTCTTCTGTTTATAATCTAAACACTGTGACACGTTTAAAAAGTGTTACAAATAAGTGTTTAATACTGTTTATAACCTAAACGCTTGGGTTTAGTATACACACTTGATAGTGTTATAGAGCTGAGTCAGTCACACGTAGACAATGAGAATATGTTCTCAACGGAACATTTAAAAGTTGAACTCGGCTAAAGCCAGCCATGCCATGCCATGCCAGCCGGATGAATAACATCAAGGTTCAACAAATAGAAAATAAACAGCATCCATATAATTGGCTGCGGGGCAGGTTCAAAGCGTCCTCAGATGTCTTTATCAAGTGTGTCAGATGGTCTAAAAAGAATGGCGAGATAATTCACTTGATGTCAAGCCTCCCATGTCTGATCGCAGCCTTGAAGAACCCCCAAATGAGCTTCTTTTTAATGACCGTGTCTCCCTTTACTTCTGAGAGAGGGTTGTTCAAAACAGAACAAAAAGAAACACCACCAGTTTCTGATGAGTGACACCACCTTTCACTATAGGCCAGTGGTTCTGGGACCCCTAGGGGTCCTTGAGGGAGCTCACACACACACACACACACACACACACACACACACACACACACACACACTAAGGCTGTGCCCTAGCCCTTATTTTAGGACTCGAACTTCGGCAGGAATTTTCGAGTGAACATTCGGACCAATCATGACAAACACAATTTTTCAGGCCAAAGAATTAGAAAGTAGAAAAAAAAACAGCAGGTTACAACACGTTTTGTTCTTCTTTGTAATTATTTGGTCCAACATATTGTGTGTGTCGTCATGATTTGCCACGACAAGAGTTGGCTTCGTACGACGCTTAAACGTCTTTAAATAAATAAGTTTTGAAATGCCTATGGAGAAAATGAAATGGAGAATAATTTCCTGGGCCACTCGTCGTTCTGAAAGGGGGAGGGACTGAGACGCTCCATTGTGCAAAAGGGTGCCCGTTTAACAGATTAAATGTAATCAGCAGGGCGCAGCAGGGAATCGAACCCCATCCCAGTAAACCAGGAGCTCCATGCCTGTGCCAAAGTGCTTAGTTTGCGATGCAACGCAAAAACCTACCCTAGTAGGAACCCTACCCTACCAGCCCTACCCTACCAGCAGCAAAGAATACAAAAAATATATACTTACCGTGAACCATCACGTTCTTCTGCAGATGACAGGCAGTGTCCACAAGTTAGGTGAAATGAGGTGAAATGAGGGAACCGGACAAAATTGTGGCAGTCGACGCAAAAGACGCAACGCAAACGACGATGTGATGCAACCGCAGGAAGCCGGAACGCAAACGCAAACGCAAACGAGAGCAACACCATCAGTACCCTGCTTAAACACACCAGCGACAGCAAAGGACAATAAACAAGATTTGTACTCACTGCGCAGCAAGCAGCTCTTCCCAGCAGCAGCAGCTATAGCGTACAGTTCCTACCTCAATGTCTTGTGCAGGGAGGGGGGCATCGGTCTGGGACACTTCACATGGGCTCCAGGGTGGGGGTCCTCGGAAGCCTAAATTGGTGGGGCTGTGGGGCCCACGGACATGGCTCGTCTCAGGGTCCAGGGCTTGGTGCTGCCTACACCACTGGTGCATTGACTCTTCATATTCTGGAATTACATGAAGAGAAAAGATAAGTGGCATTAGTGTTATGTAGGCCTACATCACATTAGAAACACATGTGGCTGTATAGCCTTGTCAGCCCCCACAACCCATATTTTACAACTTAACATCCCTCTCCCAAGCTTACATTTTTAATATATACATTTTCCCCCCAAACTTTTGAAATATGTTTTCCCTTCAGCTTTGAATGAAGTTTAAGCCCAACATTGTATTGTGCGTTTGTGACAATACCAATTTTATATTGATGAAGTGTTAGCATGTTTAACCAAATGGACCCTTACAGCTCTCAGTGTACAAATGGAACCAAATGGACCCTTACAGCTCTCAGTGTACAAATGGAACCAAATGGACCCTTATATAATATATATAATTATACAACATGACATATGTTATATATATATATATATATTATACCATAATACATCAACATTAATCATTAAACCAAAAGTTCAAACAAATCATAAATCAAATGCTTTCAAAATAAACAAACAGTTAACCAGTAGATCCAAGTTAATGACACCAAGCCTATATGACTCACCGAAGAGTAACCAAAGATTGTCATGAACAGGAACCTGCTGCTGCTGCCATGCTGCTGCCAAACATTTCGGCCATTTTGCATTGGTGGGAGTGGGGAGGGTAGGAACTGATGTCACCTTTATACTGCCTTGGTTGACAGTTGACATGGGTTGCCATTTGTGGGTTGCCATGTTGGCTGGGTTACACTTACAGCTCTCAGTGTACAAATGGAACCAAATGGACCCTTACAGCTCTCGGTGTACAAATGGAACCAAATGGACCCTTACAGCTCTCGGTGTACAAATGGAATCAAATGGACCCTGTCCACTGTCTGAAGAGTTTGAATGCCAGTCAAAAAGACACTATGAGCTATTGGAACAGTTATCTTAACTCTTGTTATAAAACTCCACATCTCAGTGGCATTCATTCACAGATCAAGTTACCCAAACTGAATCATTAAAAACAAAGCTAAAGGTTTAAGTTTAACATGTAGTTACCTTCTTGCTACAGCCAGACGGTGTGTAACTTCTTGCTACAGACAGACAGACAGACGGTGTGTATAACTTCTTGCTACAGACAGCCGGTGTGTAACTTCTTGCTACAGACAGACCAAACACACACCAGGAAGAATACATCAGAATGCTGCTTCCACACACGCTTTATATAGTTGAGGCCATCACAGGAGCCAATCAGCAGCCTGGCTCCTCCTAAACAATCACACGCAGTCACCACACTTTTTTTCAATTCAAAGGAGCTTTATTGGCATTGAGAGCAAGGCAAAAAGCACAATACAACAAATTAACAATACAATCAAAACTAAATGTATGTACATTTGAATTGAAAGTCAGAATATTCAATAAATCAGTGTCACACACACACACGCACATGCGCGTGCACACACACACACACACACACACACACACACACACACACACACACACACACACACACACACACACACACACACACACACACACACACACACACACACACACACACACACACAGACAGACAGACGCAACAGCGCAGCGAGAGAGAGAGAGAGAGAGAGAGAGAGAGAGAGAGAGAGAGAGAACTAACCTTTTTCTCAAATTGTGACGTGCTGGTGTGTGTGCGTGTGTGTGTGCGTGTGTGTGGGTGTGGGTGTGTGGGTGTGTGTTTATTGCTGATTGGCTGATTGGCTGCAGGCCCATCACCAAATTAATGTGCACAGGGGATTTTGGAGAGGGACAGCACAAGGAGATAGACATAACTTCTGACAGGAATGCACTAGAAACTTACTTTTTAACATATATCACATTCTCGCCGAGATATATTTTCGAGTTAATAAAAAAGGAAAAAATATATATATTTTTATTTTTATAAAAAAAGAAAAAAAAAAGAAAAACAAATGGTTCAAACCCATTAATTAAGATTCGAGTGCCAACCCTAACGAGCGAACATTCGAACCTTGAATGTTTGGGGACAGCCTTAACACACACACACGAACAACCTCCCGAAACTGAGCGTGGCGGCCAGCGGGAATAGATGTCATGGCACTTCAAGGCATAATAGGCAGTAGAGAGAAAGCAGAGGGAAAACAATGGACGAATTTGAGGGACACACGGACACACGCACACACACACACACACACACACACACACACACACACACACACACACACACACACACACACTTACAGGGATATACATCAGGGGACGGACAGACATACAGACAGAAAGATGGGCAGATGGGCTGCATGGCAAGCATGCAGGATGGATGGATGGAGAGCAGTTGGTTTTGGGTTTCAAACAGGCTGTTATCTCGGCGGGGTGGGCAGGTATGCAGGCCGAGGTCAGGCCTGGCTTTGATCCATGGGAGTATTAATGTGCGTGCGTGTGTGTGCGTTCGTGCGTGCATAAGCTACATGTCCCCAGAAGTATAGAGTAAATTCAGAATCTGAGAAATACAGTAGTTTGTGAGGACAATGTTCCTGATCCTCACAAGAAAAAGGGTGTATTTCTGTTCGGGGTGATAGGTTTAGGGCATGTAAAGCAGTGGTTTTGAACCAGTGGTCCTTGAGGGGGTTCTTCCTGGTGGTCCCCAGCTAAATAATGGAGAGTTGGAAACCAAATAGACCCTTAATAGTTCTTTAACTTTTGAGAGCGTAACATGAAACCAAATGGACCCGTGACCGTGAGGTTTCATTTTACGCTCTCAAGAGTTAAATTATTGTTAAACATCTGCATTACTTCATTTACAAGAAGTCTACACAATTGAGAGAATGGAATTGTATTGTGAATCCTATCCCAACGATAGTTTAGTTTAACGATTCTTTAGTTTTGGGTCATCCATCCATCCATCTTCAACCGCTTATCCGTAGTCGGGTCGCGGGGGCAACAGCTCCACCAGAGTGTTCCAGACTTCCCTCTCCAGGGCAACATTAGTGACTTCCTCCTGGGGGATCCCGAGACGTTCCCAGCCCAGTGAGTCGATGCGTTTCCTCCAACTGCGCCTTATAGTCTGCCCCGGGTCTCCTCCCAGTGGGACGTGCATCGAGGACCACGTCTAAAATCTCATCAAACGGTGGTCCGTGGCTCAAATGCTGAAGAGATAATGTACCTTGATATGAAAAAAGTTGAAAACCACTGATGTGGGGATGGCTGGAGGTACAGTATGTGCCTGACGTACTGTACACTTGGTTGTTGTGTTAACACAGCGATCAAAAGCAGACCTATAAACTTGCTCGGCTATATACGTAGGGTCGGTGTTAAAAAACAGAGTGTATAAAATCACCAGCCTAAAATCATGCTCACAAGTCACAACTAGATAGACAAACGTGTGTGTGCGTGTGTGTGTGTGTGTGTGTGTGTGTGTGTGTGTGTGTGTGTGTGTGTGTGTGTGTGTGTGTGTGTGTGTGTGTGTGTGTGTGTGTGTGTGTGTGTGTGCGTGCGCGTGTGTAGTGCTGTGCGCATGCAGAGTTATTCAATAGCTGTAATGAGACATAACCCTTCAAAATGCACTGTGTTGTGACGGCATCTGCAAAGAGAACCCACACATGGCAGTGGGACAACATGTGATCAGTGGGAAACGCGTTATCAGCGAGAGATGAAGCATAATATGGCATATCTGTTCTCCACAGAGCATGCCATGTGTCACACCTGAAGCACAGAACAGCGTGCGTGCGCGCGCCCATGTGTGTGTGTGTGTGTGTGTCAGTGCAGCAGAGTGCAGACAGCATCTTAACAACCTCCCCTCAGGCTAGAAGATGCAGTTATAAAGCCTGGACTCTGTAATGAGGAGAAAGGGTCAGTGGCTTCACTTCACTTGGGAGCCGCACGCACGCACGCACACACGCACGCACGCACCCACGCATGCACATTCACCCCGTCATCATGAATTTCATTCACTGATGTGCTTAGAAATGCGCGCACGTGTGTGTGTGCGCGTGCGTGCGTGGGTGCATGCGTGCGCAAGAGCGACTAGTGCAACAGCGATGCGTTTTTAAGGCCTCATTATATCCTGCAAATCTTCCTCGCAGCAGTCGGCCTAGCTCGTCTCTCCCGCGAAACCTCCGCGGAGCACAGATGGAGTCGGCCTTCATTTCCGTCAGGAGTGGAAAGCCATCGTTTAACATCTGCCACCTCCAGGCACCCATCCAGCGAGACGGCTGCATGCGCTCCCAAATCTGTTATAGCTCCAATATGTCGACGACTGCCCGCTGTCACCTAACCTGACGCTGCCAGATCCAAGAAGCTTGCTACACAAATTTGTTTCACAGCTTATTGGGATCTGGGATCGCTGAAGCAAATTCGATGACGGGGCTGTTCCTTTTTTTGGTAGATGATTGGATGGGACCGTCTGTCTATCACCGTGTGGGCGTGCAAACACAACCAATCATATTGACGTGTCTATATAGCTTCACATCCGGTTTCGCACATATCCCGCCCTTAGCTCACACTGATTGGTTCGGTACGGAACGGATTGGTGTCAGCTCAACTCCCTGAGAGATCCCAGATGAAGGCTGTGTTGGGGAACATGGTTACCCAATACCGCCCCCATCTGGCAGCGTCAGGTTAGCTGTCACCTGTCTGTCTCTCTCTCTCATTGGCCGTTGCGGTAGAGCGCGACACTCAATCACCCATTGGAATGTAAATGCATGCCTTTTCGGCCTTTGTATCCTAGACTCATGTGGCAGACGTCGACAATTATTAACACATCTTGCCTGCCCAAAATGTAATTCCTGGAAACGTCACTGATGTGTACGTATGCAGGTATGTCTAAGCACGGAAATACAGTTTTTCACCACCAAGTGTCACTGTTGCGCAGCCTAACACACACACACACACACACACACACACACACACACACACACACACACACTGTGGAAAGTGGGGGTAGAGGACTCAGGAGTAAACATAGACTGTGTGTGTGTGTGTGTGTGTGTGTGTGTGTGTGTGTGTGTGTGTGTGTGTGTGTGTGCGTGTGTGTCAGTCTCCTCGTACTGAGGTGATAAACCTGGAATGTCCCAGCGTGACATAACTGCTTCTCTCAATCACACACACACACACACACACACACACACACACACACACACACACACACACACACACACACACACACACACACACACACACACACACACACACACACACACACACACACACACACACACACAGGTACAGTCAAACTGTCTCCAAACTGCTCTCTAAATACCTGACATTGTTTCACTCCATCCCTCTCTCTCTCTCTCTCTCTCTCTCTCTCTCTCTCCCTCCCCCCTCCTCCCCTTGGAGTCCAAATGTCATGAAATGTCAGTAGAATAAAGAGAGTCTCTCTGCATTCCTGACTGTCGGTGAATATGAAATACTTTGCTCCGGTGAATATGAAATACTTTGCTCCGGTGAATATGAAATACTTTGCTCCGGTGAATATGAAATACTTTGCTCTGTGACCAAATAAACAACTACACTTTAGAAACAAGACCAAATAAACAACTACACTTTAGAAACAAGACCAAATAAACAACTACACTTTAGAAACAAGACCAAATAAATAAACAACTACACCTTAGAAACAAGACCAAATAATCAACTTCACTTTAGAAACAAGACCAAATAAATTAACAACTACACTTTAGAAACAAGACCAAATAAACAACTACACTTTAGAAACAAGACCAAATAAACAACTACACCTTAGAAACAAGACCAAATAAACAACTACACTTTAGAAACAAGACCAAATAAATAAACTACACTTTAGAAACAAGACCAAATAAACAACTTCACTTTAGAAACAAGACCAAATAAACAACTACACTTTGGAAACAAGACCAAATAAACAACTACACTTAGGAAACAAGACCAAATAAACAACTACACTTTAGAAACAAGACCAAATAAACAACTACACCTTAGAAACAAGACCAAATAAACAACTACACTTTAGAAACAAGACCAAATAAATAAACTACACTTTAGAAACAAGACCAAATAAACAACTTCACTTTAGAAACAAGACCAAATAAACAACTACACTTTA
>NC_139719.1:37854955-37862455 GCF_964188405.1 Protomyctophum parallelum
TCTGTCTGTCTCCTCTAGACCACCCCTCTGTCTGTCTCCTCTATAGACCACCCCTCTGTCTGTCTCCTCTATAGACCACCCCTCTGTCTGTCTCCTCTAGACCACCCCTCTGTCTGTCTCCTCTATAGACCACCCCTCTGTCTGTCTCCTCTATAGACCACCCCTCTGTCTGTCTCCTCTAGACCACCCCTCTGTCTGTCTCCTCTATAGACCACCCCTCTGTCTGTCTCCTCTAGACCACCCCTCTGTCTGTCTCCTCTAGACCACCCCTCTGTCTGTCTCCTCTATAGACCACCCCTCTGTCTGTCTCCTCTATAGACCACCCCTCTGTCTGTCTCCTCTAGACCACCCCTCTGTCTGTCTCCTCTAGACCACCCCTCTGTCTGTCTCCTCTATAGACCACCCCTCTGTCTGTCTCCTCTAGACCACCCCTCTGTCTGTCTCCTCTAGACCACCCCTCTGTCTGTCTCCTCTAGACCACCCCTCTGTCTGTGTCCTCTAGACCACCCCTCTGTCTGTCTCCTCTATAGACCACCCCTCTGTCTGTCTCCTCTATAGACCACCCCTCTGTCTGTCTCCTCTAGACCACCCCTCTGTCTGTCTCCTCTAGACCACCCCTCTGTCTGTCTCCTCTAGACCACCCCTCTGTCTGTCTCCTCTAGACCACCCCTCTGTCTGTCTCCTCTAGACCACCCCTCTGTCTGTCTCCTCTATAGACCACCCCTCTGTCTGTCTCCTCTATAGACCACCCCTCTGTCTGTCTCCTCTAGACCACCCCTCTGTCTGTCTCCTCTAGACCACCCCTCTGTCTGTCTCCTCTATAGACCACCCCTCTGTCTGTCTCCTCTAGACCACCCCTCTGTCTGTCTCCTCTATAGACCACCCCTCTGTCTGTCTCCTCTAGACCACCCCTCTGTCTGTCTCCTCTAGACCACCCCTCTGTCTGTCTCCTCTATAGACCACCCCTCTGTCTGTGTCCTCTAGACCACCCCTCTGTCTGTCTCCTCTATAGACCACCCCTCTGTCTGTCTCCTCTAGACCACCCCTCTGTCTGTCTCCTCTAGACCACCCCTCTGTCTGTCTCCTCTATAGACCACCCCTCTGTCTGTCTCCTCTATAGACCACCCCTCTGTCTGTGTCCTCTAGACCACCCCTCTGTCTGTCTCCTCTATAGACCACCCCTCTGTCTGTCTCCTCTAGACCACCCCTCTGTCTGTCTCCTCTATAGACCACCCCTCTGTCTGTCTCCTCTATAGACCACCCCTCTGTCTGTCTCCTCTAGACCACCCCTCTGTCTGTCTCCTCTAGACCACCCCTCTGTCTGTCTCCTCTAGACCACCCCTCTGTCTGTCTCCTCTAGACCACCCCTCTGTCTGTCTCCTCTATAGACCACCCCTCTGTCTGTCTCCTCTATAGACCACCCCTCTGTCTGTCTCCTCTATAGACCACCCCTCTGTCTGTCTCCTCTAGACCACCCCTCTGTCTGTCTCCTCTATAGACCACCCCTCTGTCTGTCTCCTCTATAGACCACCCCTCTGTCTGTCTCCTCTATAGACCACCCCTCTGTCTGTCTCCTCTATAGACCACCCCTCTGTCTGTCTCCTCTAGACCACCCCTCTGTCTGTCTCCTCTATAGACCACCCCTCTGTCTGTCTCCTCTAGACCACCCCTCTGTCTGTCTCCTCTATAGACCACCCCTCTGTCTGTCTCCTCTAGACCACCCCTCTGTCTGTCTCCTCTATAGACCACCCCTCTGTCTGTCTCCTCTAGACCACCCCTCTGTCTGTCTCCTCTATAGACCACCCCTCTGTCTGTCTCCTCTATAGACCACCCCTCTGTCTGTCTCCTCTATAGACCACCCCTCTGTCTGTCTCCTCTAGACCACCCCTCTGTCTGTCTCCTCTATAGACCACCCCTCTGTCTGTCTCCTCTATAGACCACCCCTCTGTCTGTCTCCTCTAGACCACCCCTCTGTCTGTCTCCTCTAGACCACCCCTCTGTCTGTCTCCTCTATAGACCACCCCTCTGTCTGTCTCCTCTATAGACCACCCCTCTGTCTGTCTCCTCTATAGACCACCCCTCTGTCTGTCTCCTCTAGACCACCCCTCTGTCTGTCTCCTCTAGACCACCCCTCTGTCTGTCTCCTCTATAGACCACCCCTCTGTCTGTCTCCTCTAGACCACCCCTCTGTCTGTCTCCTCTATAGACCACCCCTCTGTCTGTCTCCTCTAGACCACCCCTCTGTCTGTCTCCTCTATAGACCACCCCTCTGTCTGTCTCCTCTATAGACCACCCCTCTGTCTGTCTCCTCTATAGACCACCCCTCTGTCTGTCTCCTCTATAGACCACCCCTCTGTCTGTCTCCTCTAGACCACCCCTCTGTCTGTCTCCTCTAGACCACCCCTCTGTCTGTCTCCTCTAGACTACCCCTCTGTCTGTCTCCTCTAGACTACCCCTCTGTCTGTCTCCTCTAGACCACCCCTCTGTCTGTCTCCTCTAGACCACCCCTCTGTCTGTCTCCTCTAGACTACCCCTCTGTCTGTCTCCTCTAGACCACCCCTCTGTCTGTCTCCTCTATAGACCACCCCTCTGTCTGTCTCCTCTAGACCACCCCTCTGTCTGTCTCCTCTAGACCACCCCTCTGTCTGTCTCCTCTATAGACCACCCCTCTGTCTGTCTCCTCTAGACCACCCCTCTGTCTGTCTCCTCTATAGACCACCCCTCTGTCTGTCTCCTCTAGACCACCCCTCTGTCTGTCTCCTCTATAGACCACCCCTCTGTCTGTCTCCTCTAGACCACCCCTCTGTCTGTCTCCTCTATAGACCACCCCTCTGTCTGTCTCCTCTAGACCACCCCTCTGTCTGTCTCCTCTATAGACCACCCCTCTGTCTGTCTCCTCTAGACCACCCCTCTGTCTGTCTCCTCTATAGACCACCCCTCTGTCTGTCTCCTCTATAGACCACCCCTCTGTCTGTCTCCTCTATAGACCACCCCTCTGTCTGTCTCCTCTAGACCACCCCTCTGTCTGTCTCCTCTAGACCACCCCTCTGTCTGTCTCCTCTAGACCACCCCTCTGTCTGTCTCCTCTATAGACCACCCCTCTGTCTGTCTCCTCTAGACCACCCCTCTGTCTGTCTCCTCTATAGACCACCCCTCTGTCTGTCTCCTCTATAGACCACCCCTCTGTCTGTCTCCTCTATAGACCACCCCTCTGTCTGTCTCCTCTAGACCACCCCTCTGTCTGTCTCCTCTATAGACCACCCCTCTGTCTGTCTCCTCTAGACCACCCCTCTGTCTGTCTCCTCTAGACCACCCCTCTGTCTGTCTCCTCTAGACCACCCCTCTGTCTGTCTCCTCTAGACCACCCCTCTGTCTGTCTCCTGTCTCCTCTAGACCACCCCTCTGTCTGTCTCCTGTCTCCTCTAGACCACCCCTCTGTCTGTCTCCTGTCTCCTCTAGACCACCCCTCTGTCTGTCTCCTCTAGACCACCCCTCTGTCTGTCTCCTCTATAGACCACCCCTCTGTCTGTCTCCTCTAGACCACCCCTCTGTCTGTCTCCTCTAGACCACCCCTCTGTCTGTCTCCTGTCTCCTCTAGACCACCCCTCTGTCTGTCTCCTGTCTCCTCTAGACCACCCCTCTGTCTGTCTCCTCTATAGACCACCCCTCTGTCTGTCTCCTCTAGACCACCCCTCTGTCTGTCTCCTGTCTCCTCTAGACCACCCCTCTGTCTGTCTCCTCTATAGACCACCCCTCTGTCTGTCTCCTCTAGACCACCCCTCTGTCTGTCTCCTGTCTCCTCTAGACCACCCCTCTGTCTGTCTCCTCTATAGACCACCCCTCTGTCTGTCTCCTCTAGACCACCCCTCTGTCTGTCTCCTGTCTCCTCTAGACCACCCCTCTGTCTGTCTCCTCTAGACCACCCCTCTGTCTGTCTCCTCTATAGACCACCCCTCTGTCTGTCTCCTCTAGACCACCCCGCTGTCTGTCTCCTCTAGACCACCCCTCTGTCTGTCTCCTCTAGACCACCCCTCTGTCTGTCTCCTCTAGACCACCCCTCTGTCTGTCTCCTCTAGACCACCCCTCTGTCTGTCTCCTCTAGACCACCCCTCTGTCTGTCTCCTGTCTCCTCTAGACCACCCCTCTGTCTGTCTCCTCTAGACCACCCCTCTGTCTGTCTCCTCTAGACCACCCCTCTGTCTGTCTCCTCTATAGACCACCCCTCTGTCTGTCTCCTCTAGACCACCCCTCTGTCTGTCTCCTCTAGACCACCCCTCTGTCTGTCTCCTGTCTCCTCTATAGACTACCCCTCTGTCTGTCTCCTGTCTCCTCTAGACCACCCCTCTGTCTGTCTCCTCTATAGACCACCCCTCTGTCTGTCTCCTCTAGACCACCCCTCTGTCTGTCTCCTCTAGACCACCCCTCTGTCTGTCTCCTCTAGACCACCCCTCTGTCTGTCTCCTCTATAGACCACCCCTCTGTCTGTCTCCTCTAGACCACCCCTCTGTCTGTCTCCTCTAGACCACCCCTCTGTCTGTCTCCTCTATAGACCACCCCTCTGTCTGTCTCCTCTATAGACCACCCCTCTGTCTGTCTCCTCTAGACCACCCCTCTGTCTGTCTCCTCTAGACCACCCCTCTGTCTGTCTCCTCTAGACCACCCCTCTGTCTGTCTCCTCTATAGACCACCCCTCTGTCTGTCTCCTCTAGACCACCCCTCTGTCTGTCTCCTCTATAGACCACCCCTCTGTCTGTCTCCTCTATAGACCACCCCTCTGTCTGTCTCCTCTATAGACCACCCCTCTGTCTGTCTCCTCTAGACCACCCCTCTGTCTGTCTCCTCTAGACCACCCCTCTGTCTGTCTCCTCTATAGACCACCCCTCTGTCTGTCTCCTCTAGACCACCCCTCTGTCTGTCTCCTCTATAGACCACCCCTCTGTCTGTCTCCTCTATAGACCACCCCTCTGTCTGTCTCCTCTATAGACCACCCCTCTGTCTGTCTCCTCTAGACCACCCCTCTGTCTGTCTCCTCTAGACCACCCCTCTGTCTGTCTCCTCTATAGACCCCTCTGTCTGTCTCCTCTATAGACCACCCCTCTGTCTGTCTCCTCAATAGACCACCCCTCTGTCTGTCTCCTCTATAGACCACCCCTCTGTCTGTCTCCTCTATAGACCACCCCTCTGTCTGTCTCCTCTAGACCACCCCTCTGTCTGTCTCCTCTAGACCACCCCTCTGTCTGTCTCCTCTAGACCACCCCTCTGTCTGTCTCCTCTAGACCACCCCTCTGTCTGTCTCCTATAGACCACCCCTCTGTCTGTCTCCTCTAGACCACCCCTCTGTCTGTCTCCTCTATAGACCACCCCTCTGTCTGTCTCCTCTATAGACCACCTCTCTGTCTGTCTCCTCTATAGACCACCCCTCTGTCTGTCTCCTCTAGACCACCCCTCTGTCTGTCTCCTCTAGACCACCCCTCTGTCTGTCTCCTCTATAGACCACCCCTCTGTCTGTCTCCTCTATAGACCACCCCTCTGTCTGTCTCCTCTAGACCACCCCTCTGTCTGTCTCCTCTATAGACCACCCCTCTGTCTGTCTCCTCTATAGACCACCCCTCTGTCTGTCTCCTCTATAGACCACCTCTCTGTCTGTCTCCTCTATAGACCACCCCTCTGTCTGTCTCCTCTAGACCACCCCTCTGTCTGTCTCCTCTATAGACCACCCCTCTGTCTGTCTCCTCTAGACCACCCCTCTGTCTGTCTCCTCTATAGACCACCCCTCTGTCTGTCTCCTCTATAGACCACCCCTCTGTCTGTCTCCTCTATAGACCACCCCTCTGTCTGTCTCCTCTATAGACCACCCCTCTGTCTGTCTCCTCTATAGACCACCCCTCTGTCTGTCTCCTCTATAGACCACCACTCTGTCTGTCTCCTCTATAGACCACCCCTCTGTCTGTCTCCTCTATAGACCACCCCTCTGTCTGTCTCCTCTAGACCACCCCTCTGTCTGTCTCCTCTAGACCACCCCTCTGTCTGTCTCCTCTATAGACCACCCCTCTGTCTGTCTCCTCTAGACCACCCCTCTGTCTGTCTCCTCTATAGACCACCCCTCTGTCTGTCTCCTCTAGACCACCCCTCTGTCTGTCTCCTCTATAGACCACCCCTCTGTCTGTCTCCTCTAGACCACCCCTCTGTCTGTCTCCTCTAGACCACCCCTCTGTCTGTCTCCTCTATAGACCACCCCTCTGTCTGTCTCCTCTATAGACCACCCCTCTGTCTGTCTCATCTAGACCACCCCTCTGTCTCCTCTAGACCACCCCTCTGTCTGTCTCCTCTATAGACCACCCCTCTGTCTGTCTCCTGTCTCCTCTAGACCACCCCTCTGTCTGTCTCCTCTAGACCACCCCTCTGCCTGTCTCCTCTATAGACCACCCCTCTGCCTGTCTCCTCTAGACCACCCCTCTGTCTGTCTCCTCTAGACCACCCCTCTGTCTGTCTCCTCTATAGACCACCCCTCTGTCTGTCTCCTCTATAGACCACCCCTCTGCCTGTCTCCTCTAGACCACCCCTCTGCCTGTCTCCTCTAGACCACCCCTCTGTCTGTCTCCTCTATAGACCACCCCTCTGCCTGTCTCCTCTAGACCACCCCTCTGTCTGTCTCCTCTAGACCACCCCTCTGTCTGTCTCCTCTAGACCACCCCTCTGTCTGTCTCCTCTAGACCACCCCTCTGTCTGTCTCCTCTATAGACCACCCCTCTGTCTGTCTCCTCTATAGACCACCTCTCTGTCTGTCTCCTCTAGACCACCCCTCTGTCTGTCTCCTCTAGACCACCCCTCTGTCTGTCTCCTCTATAGACCACCCCTCTGTCTGTCTCCTCTATAGACCACCCCTCTGTCTGTCTCCTCTATAGACCACCTCTCTGTCTGTCTCCTCTAGACCACCCCTCTGTCTGTCTCCTCTAGACCACCCCTCTGTCTGTCTCCTCTAGACCACCCCTCTGTCTGTCTCCTCTATAGACCACCCCTCTGTCTGTCTCCTCTAGACCACCCCTCTGTCTGTCTCCTCTATAGACCACCCCTCTGTCTGTCTCCTCTAGACCACCCCTCTGTCTGTCTCCTCTAGACCACCCCTCTGTCTGTCTCCTCTATAGACCACCCCTCTGTCTGTCTCCTCTATAGACCACCCCTCTGTCTGTCTCCTCTAGACCACCCCTCTGTCTGTCTCCTCTAGACCACCCCTCTGTCTGTCTCCTCTAGACCACCCCTCTGTCTGTCTCCTCTAGACCACCCCTCTGTCTGTCTCCTCTAGACCACCCCTCTGTCTGTCTCCTCTATAGACCACCCCTCTGTCTGTCTCCTCTATAGACCACCCCTCTGTCTGTCTCCTCTAGACCACCCCTCTGTCTGTCTCCTCTAGACCACCCCTCTGTCTGTCTCCTCTATAGACCACCCCTCTGTCTGTCTCCTCTAGACCACCCCTCTGTCTGTCTCCTCTATAGACCACCC
>NC_139719.1:37867455-37957455 GCF_964188405.1 Protomyctophum parallelum
TAGCAGTATGTCCTTCCTTCGCGCGCGCATGCGTGCGTGCGTACGTGTGCGCGTGCGTCCAAATGTATACGAAACTGGGGGTCCTTGAAACTAAAAAAAAGTTTGAAAGTGCTTATAGCATTTGCCTTTCAAATGCCCAAATGTATAGTCTGCTATTTTCATTTAATTTTTTTGTATTATGTATTATTTTTTGTATCTTGTCTTATGACAATTTGGTCAATGTTTGATTATTATAACCCCAGGAAAGTGTTTCTTGTCTCCCAAACATCATTAAAATAAGATCTGGTTGCAAAAAAGAATAAATAAAATCATTGAGGACCATTGGGCTTAAAAGAGTGACTTTGAGAGCTGTTTCACGTACAAGGTAAGTCAATGATGAGCATAAATTGTGGAGTAACCATTTGTAATCAATGGATTGTTGATATCTCGCTCACCATTGAATTTACACGGTAACTACGCAACTCAATCCTCTACAAGGGTCCTTGCCTTTTAACTCAAAGTATTTATTTAACCATAAAACAACATATCTTGCGAGGACCTGTAAATGTGTACACACAACATAAAGTTCTCAAACTCTATTACACAACTTTATACACATTTGGCCCGCAGGCCAAGTTGAAGTAGCCTACACACATGATGTGGGCGCATGTGTGTAGCACACAGGCACCATGTTGATTTAGTCGACTAATACTAGGACATTGTTTTCGTCGTCTACCGTTTTTCACTGACAAAAACTAAATGGAAACTAAATGAAAACTAAGCTATGACTAAAACTAAGACAAAATATATTGACAGTGGACACGAGATCCAGGATAAGTCACACTTGGTTCATGCTGAAAACAGCAGATCTACAAGCTCACAACGTGTGGGCTTGTAGATCGGCCATTTTCAGCAAGTGTAAAAAGTGTAAAATTTAGTCGACTTAATTAACTGTAGATTTAGTCAACTAAAATCGTATGATATTTATAGTCGACTAAAACTAGACACGACACTAAAACATTCCAGGTGACTAAAATGTGACTAAAACTAAACGAAAGCTATTCAAGTGCCTGTGACTAAAACTAAAAATCTAAATTTTGCTGTAAAAAACAAGACATGCAATGCATGCACACATAAAACACGGCGTTTTGTTACCATTTTTCGAACCTTTATTCCAAATACCTTCAAAACGGCAGAGGCACACAGGCTACACGTATCTGACGCTAGTCGCCCGTATAGGAGCACCAGATAGAGATCCTTATCACAAGAGGAGAATAAAACATATTTACAAATATAAATTAAAACATATCTCAACTCCAAAAAAAAGAGAACATAGTCATCATCATTATAACTGTAGACGGGCAATGATTGTATTAAAAATTGTACAAAACAAACAAAAAAAAGAGTAAACATGTCCATGATGTTGAAATGTTTTTTTGTTTTGTTTTTGTTTTGTTTCCAAACGTAGCTTAGTCAAATGCTGGGTGTAGTGCAAGAATACTGTCGAGGAAGGATTATACAAACAATTTAAATTAAATTAAGAAAATATAAAAATGCAGACTATTTTTTTTTTTTTAAGACAAGATTATTCACATTTGCGACACCTTTGGTCCAAAGAGAACAAAGAAAAAAATATATATAAAAAAAGCCAACATGGGGGTATGTGTACATACATACAAGAGTCAGTTTGGCTAATAACAGACATACTTCACCTTTTTTTCATTTTTTTTAAACATGCTGTCCCAGCTAAATAAAGCCACATTTTATTGTAACCGTACAGCCAAATAAAACACTTTACTTCTCATAATAATCATCATTTTGACCCGTTCGGGACTGGAGCCCCATTCTGTGTTTTAAGCACTGTGTCATGCTTTAGCTGTTGGAAAGATAGCAGATCTACAAGCTCATAGCGCGGCACCGAGTGCCACACGACAAGCTTGTAGATCTTGTAGACATTTTTTTGAAAAATCGTGAAAACGTGGGCGCAAATCTTTGAATATATATATATATATATATATTCTTTCAGCGCGAACGTTTTTAACTCAAATCTTTGCTTCTGGGGGGGGTCCTTACTAGAACATCATATTTTCAGATGGGGGTCCGCGGCCAAATTCAGATAATTCTAGGGGGTCCTTGGCATGAAAAAAGGTTGAGCACCACTGATATGGAAACATAGGTTAATTCAGAAAACCGTCCCATGTTGTAGAATCTGGTCTCAGATCTAAATGGGCTTAAGTGGAATGAGGGCAATAAGCCTTGCTTCATTTATACGTATTTGGGTGCCGATATCGTAGATGGTCCATTTCCCACTGCTGGAAGCTCCACCAAGCCAAAGTGCAGTAACTACGATCTCGGACACAGCGACTTATGGCGGTATCCCAAAAGGTCAAATTATTTTGGGGTGATTTTGGGGGATAAACGATTACCTCCAGGACCTTTTAAAATAGTTCAAATAGCCGATCTACAAGCTTACAATGTCTCGATGTACAGTAGATCGGCTATTTGAACTATTTTAAAACGTTTTTTATAAAATAGTAAAAAAGAAAAAAGGCAAATACGTTTAGGGATAAGGGTGGCGCAAGATGGAGCCCCAGATCTTTTCGCCGAAAATAGCAGATCTACAAGCTCACAAAGCATCACGTTGCAAGCTCCGGGTGACCAGATGTCGCACTTTCGCGTGGGACAGTCCCTCATTTCTAAGACCTTTCAGGCATCCCACAAATTCAGACCCTGTCTCAACATTGTGGCTGGCAGGCTCAGTCCCCTAATAGTTGGCTTTCTGTTGTAAAGCTCTCATTGTCCATTTATCCTGCAAGATGTGGCTTTTAAGCCGGTTAAAATGACATGATAAATATCGGTCCAATATGCTACAGTACCAAGTTGGCACAATGTGCGACGCCAGAAGGTTTTAATAACAAAATGATAGGCAATATTAGGCCTATGGTCGAATATCACATCTAAAGGCATTTAGCAATGAACTTGCTAACCCCGCCCCGTCCCGCTTGTCCCACACAAGCGATACTTCTGTCCCTCAAATGAAGAGTTTGGATCTGGTCACCCAATAAATATGGATACCGGAGAACTCGCCATGGCGAAAATAATTCATCAATGTCTTCATCGTTATGCTAACAATGCCGTCTTCATCTGTGTAGTATATGTCAAACTCACAGATGTTATAGTTCATTTCCAAAGTGAACAATTACTTTTGTTCAATGAAATAGTCAGCTAGATGATAAAAAGGTGAGTATGTGAATACCAATGATAAGTAGTAGATATTGTTTACTAATGAATTACATTGTTTCGGTACATTGGCGTTTAAACTTTTAGCATTCCTACTTTCTCTAGTGTAAACTCTAAACAACTATCCTCTCTCTCAATTCAATGCAATTTAAATGAAGGTGAAGTAAAACTAAAATGCACTAAATCGCGGCGAGTCGGTAAACTGGCGTAGTTCTCCGGATACAATAAATATAACATGCCATTTTCGGGCCAGTCGATCGCCCCCCCCGGAATAGAGACGCCAGGTTGGCGTGGTCACGGTGCGATGTTGAAAAAGGTACGGCGAGGCACTGTGGGGAGCCTTGAATGCAGACCCCCTCATACACAGGAAAAAACAAACAAACATACGTTTTAGAACATACAAGGAAACACCCAAAAACTATATATGGAGAAAATACATTTTGAGAGGTCAAAATATATTTTCTAATATATATATATATATCCTATATATTTGTGTCCATTGAAATGTGTAGGGTATTGTTTCAGTAAGGAAGTGTGGGGTTTGGAACCCGCAACTCCAGCTGGTCTCCTATATGTGCTAGAATGTGTTGTTCCATCAGTGATGCCCTGCTGGCTGGTGGCGTTTTGAGCTTGTAGATCGGCTAGTGTTGGGAGTGAATCGGAAAAGCGCCGCGGCGGTCTGTGCGGGGGACATACTTCCAAGAACTACAGCCATTCGGCCCTCTGCCACTAGGGGGCATGCAGGGTCTTGAGAACAGAGTAATCTAGTAAGAGAGTGACACTGTTGCATTGACTCACATTGTAACAATGGCATGCGGAAGTGCTCATTCTATCTCAATGGGATAGTTCCAATGTTTGGAACTATAGCCCGTAGCACCCCGCTTTGCGGCGAGATCAAAGCGTGTCGCCACTCTCTTACTATATTACTCTGCTTGAACCTCTGGTGAACCAGAGGAACCAATTATGGGTATGTTTGTTGACCAAAAAGAAAAAGAGAGAGAGAGAGAGAGAAAAAAGCGCTGTGTTCAAAATGGGACATAAAATGTTCATGTGTGCGTTAGCTCCGTCACTATTGCATGTAATCAAATAATTTTAGTGTTACTTTTTGCCTGTACTTTTAGCAGATCTAAAAGCTTTACGTTTGAACAATTTCAGGACAATTTTCGCCTACGGACTTCAGGTTGAATGTCAGTGTATATCAATGTGTGATGTGCTGACTGAGAGGATGCTTTCCTAAAACAACAAACAGATTAGGTTATTGTGCTGACCGGGTACAACGAAGCAGTTTGAAACCCTGAACCCTGCATTTCAATACATCTTTTGCTGTGTCCCAGTGCCATAATATATTATACATACTACTATACGTATCTTTCCAGTATACCGTTTTGGCGGTTACTAACAATTAGTGAGGCCGTGGAATTCCGCGATTGGCAGTGCGAGCGAGGAACAATGGCGGACATTGCAAACAAAATCGAAACGTAGATCGAAACTGAATACCGAGGAGGGTGACAATGAGTCTTTGTGGAGACATGGGGGAGCCTAAAAAACACACACAAAAAAATTAAGTTTAAGGAAGTTATCCTAATTACAGGATAAGGTAATTCAACACTGATGCAAATGTTCTGCAACCATTGGCCTTTCCTTGACTGCCAAGAATTGCTTCTCACGAGCAAGGTTTCACTGCTATCACAGCCCCATTAGACTTCCATTAAAATAATTCCAAGTTAAATATTATACATCTTAATAAAAGTAATTATGTGGCCTCCTGGCAGCATGCATACTGCTGCACGACATGCACGCGACTGCCAACGTCATTAAAAACACTGTCTTATATGCTGCCAATACCATATTCATGTGCGTGTGTGTGCGGCTGCGCGCATGTGTGTATTCTTTTATGCCATTAAAAACCCATTCGGGCCGGAACCCTTTTTGGTGTTTTAAGCATTATGTTATACTTTAGCTATTGGAAAAATAGCAGATCTCACAAGCTCGTAGCGTGGCACCGAGTGACGCGCTACGAGCTTGTAGGTCTGCCATTTTTGAAAAATCGTAAAAATGTGGCGCAAATCTTTGAATATATATATTCTTTCAGAGCCAATGTTTTTTAACTGAAATCTTTGCTTCTGGGGGGGGGGGGGGGTCCCTGGAACAACATATTTTCAGATCGGCGGCCAATTACAGATAATTATCGAGATAAACTATCAGGATTTAGAAGACATTTGTAGAATCGTCCTCGGGTCTAAATTTGGACGGGAACGCATCTGTGTCACTTTATAGCTTTTAACCACTTTTAACCATATGTTTATACTTTAGCAGATCTACAAGCTCATAGCGCTGCATTTTTGAAACATTTTGAAAATGTGAGCATATTCCTTCACAGGGGGGGGGGGGGGGGTCCCTGGGACAAAATACATCATTTTTGGGGTCCTTGACATGAAAGTTTGAGAACCTGGTCTAACCCATTCTGACCGGGCACCCATTTTGGTGTTAGCATCATGTCGTGCTTTAGCTATTTAAAAATAGCAGATCTACAAGCTCATATCGCGCCACCGAGTGGCGCGATACGAGCTTGTAGGTCTGCTATTTTTGAAAAATACGACTGACATTTTTAGAATCTGATCTCAGGTCAGAATGGGTTAATCAGACCAGTGTGTGTCCAGTGGAAACCTCATATGAATCTGATCTCAGGTCAGAATGGTCTAAAATGGGTTCTGCGTGTGGCGTTCACTGGTATAAAAAGGTTTGAACTCTTTTATGTCTATAAATATATATGTCTTTTGTTTGCTTTACAAACTAGAAGGGAACGGTCGTTCCTGGAGAAAACAGCGTGGCCTCGATCTGCGTTTCCATATAAATCAAACGGATGACTTCATCCCTTCACCAACACTCTCGAGTCACTGGGTTGTCTCCAAAGTCCAAACAAACACTTTAACCCATTTTATTTTAAGCATTATGTTATGCTTTAGCTGTTGAAAAATAGTAGATCTGCTATTTTTGAAAAACCGTGAAAATGTGTCGCAGAATTTGGAATATATAGAGCGAACGTTTTTTTTTAACTCAAATCTTTGCTTCTGGGAGGGTCCCTGGAACAACATATTTTCAGATGGGGGTCGGCGGCCAAATTCAGATAATTCTGGGGGTCATGGACATTAAAAAAGGTTGACCACCACTGACATAGAAACATGTGGTCTTTCAGAAAACTGTCAGGATTTAGAAGGCATTTGTAGAATCGTCCTCAGGTCTAAATGGGTTAAAGTTTAACGAAGCGTCAGTGTTTTCCAAAACAGTGGATCGGAACCCATTTGGACCTAAAATAAAAGGAGTAAATAGCCCTTAAGTTTTTCGTTATCTAGAATTTAGTTTTTAATCATCATCATTTCTAAATATTAACCCCCCCCCCCCCCCCCCCCCCCCCCATTCCTCTTTTGGATCTGGAGCTAAAAGGTTCGGGGACATGGCTGATCGTACGGCTGAGCTAGCGTGTGCCACACTTTGCAGGAGGAACACAACATAAAGAATAGTGTCAACAGCATAAGTGTGGCTCCCTCAAGAGATCAAAGCCCACTAAGCTCGCCATGACCATTTTGTTGTTTTGGGGAGTGTAAAACGCACATAAATACATACATGTACTCGGGGAAAAAAAACAATTAGTTAGTAGATCGTGTGGAATTGGGACACAGCAACTTGTATTCGTCACTCACGTGTTGCCAACAAAGCATTTCCTGTAATCTTTGGCAGTTACCTGTACAAGCACCTCACTCTGCATGAACCGTCGAGTTACCGGTGTGTGTGTGTGTGTGTGTGTGTGTGTGAGTGTGAGAGAGAGACTCCAGTGGCATGAGGTCCAGGTGTGAAGCCACAGACGTGTGTGTGTGTGTGTGTGTGTGCGTCTCTCAGTGGTTCCGCGCCGAGCTGAAGAAGCCGTCGCTGGTGGGCGACTCCTTCACCGTCACCGTCACAAAGTTGGCGGTGACGTCGGTGACAAACACGTGCTCCAGGAGCGCCCTCGCCGGGCGCCAGTTCGTCTCGTCGCCGTCGTCCAGGTCCACGGCCGTCGTCTCCATGGACATGGCCATGCTCAGGCCCGAGCGGCCGCCGCCGCCGCTACCACTGCCGCTGTTGTTGACGCCGCCGCCGCCATTGTTGCTGGCAGCGGCGTACAGGGGCGAGGCCGAGACGCCGCGCTCCGATTCGCTGCTGCTGTTGCTGCTCGTCTCGTCCGTGTCGCCGGCGCTCATCTCGTTGACGTTTCCGCCGCCGCCGCTCCGCTTCTGGGACGACGACGCCCCGCCCCCCGGCGGACGCTCGTTGTTGTTGTTGTGGGCGTGGCCGTGTTGTTGTTGTTGTTTCCTCTCCCGGCCGCCGTCCCTCTCCCTCTCCAGCGTCTGAGAAGAGGATTGGACATTCGATACGTTATCGCCACGGCAACGGAGTCGATTGGAATTTGTTTCAGTGCACTATAAACAGACATAAGAGTTAAAAACGTTCACTTTGAAAGAATATATATTCAAAGATTTGTGCCGCATTTTTCACGGTTTTTCAAAAATAGCAGACCTACGAGCTCATAGCGCGCCACTCGGTGGCGCGCTATGAGCTTGTAGATCTGCTATTTTTCAATAGCTAAATTATAACGTAATGTTTAAAACACTAAAAGGGGTTCCCGCCCAAAATGGGTTATAGACACATTCACATCACATATTCAGACAGTAGAAAAAGATACAAAAGCACATATGAGAGAGACCAATAAATGAGAAGAATGCAACAATTCATGGTGAATAAATAGCAATTCCTGGCAGTTCAGCGTTCTTACAAAGCAGCTTGACGCTGTAAAGTGAAAAGAGGGACAGCGTTCAGGAGGCGAACAGCCTCGGGATAAGTGCCGTTCTTAAAAGCGGGAGGTGTTGCACTTTAGAGACCGAAGTCTTTTACCTGAGGGCAGTGGTGCAAAAAGAGAACTGGCAGGGTGGGAGGGGTAATGATTGGTAAATGGTGCACTTATATAGCGCCTTTATCCAAGGTGCTTTACATAGTGTGCATTACATTCACCCATTCACACACACTCACATTCACACAACGATGCCGGGGGAAACCATGCAAGGCACAAACCTGCATATCTGGAGCAATTAGGGGGTTCAGAGTCTTGCTCAAGGACACTTCGACACTAACTCTGGGGGAGCCCACAGGGTTCGAACTGGGAACCTTGCGGTTACCATCTGGTAACTCTACCCCTGAGCCACTGCCGCTAATAAAACGGTAAGTAATCCATTAGTTAATCAATCCCTACTTTGCGTCACCGAGTGGCGCTACGAGCTTGTAGGTCTGCTATTTTTGAAAAAATCGAAGAACGAAACATAGCTTTTTCAGAAAACTGTCAGGATGTACAAAGACATTTTTTTAGAATCTGATCTCAGGTCAGAATGGGTTAAAAAAAAGCACGGTAAATAATAAAATGTAATGTAAGTCCTACCGTCATCCCTCCCTTCCCCCTCTCGTCCTCCGGCGCCATCGTTGCGGCGCGCTGGCCCGCCGCCGCGGAGCGCGTGTCCTTGCCGCTCCCGCTTCCACCTTTCCCCGCCTGGCCGCCGGCGCTCCGCAAGCTGCTCGACCTCGCCTAGGGGTCGTCACAGGGGTTAGCGGAGTCCCTCAGGGCTCTAATCTAGACTAGAGGGGTTTCTGTTCATCTAGGGGTCGTCACAGGGGTTAGCGGAGTCCCTCAGGGCTCTAATCTAGACTAGAGGGGTTTCTGTTCATCTAGGGGTCGTCACAGGGGTTAGCGGAGTCCCTCAGGGCTCTGAACTAGACTAGAGGGGTTTCTGTTCATCTAGGGGTCGTCACAGGGGTTAGCAGAGTCCCTCAGGGCTCTAATCTAGACTAGAGGGGTTTCTGTTCATCTAGGGGTCGTCACAGGGGTTAGCGGAGTCCCTCAGGGCTCTAATCTAGACTAGAGGGGTTTCTGTTCATTTAGGGGTCGTCACAGGGGTTAGCGGAGTCCCTCAGGGCTCTAATCTAGACTAGAGGGGTTTCTGTTCATTTAGGGGTCGTCACAGGGGTTAGCGGAGTCCCTCAGGGCTCTAATCTAGACTAGAGGGGTTTCTGTTCATTTAGGGGTCGTCACAGGGGTTAGCGGAGTCCCTCAGGGCTCTAATCTAGACTAGTGGGGTTTCTGTTCATTTAGGGGTCGTCACAGGGGGTTAGCGGAGTCCCTCAGGGCTCTAATCTAGACTAGTGGGGTTTCTGTTCATTTAGGGGTCGTCACAGGGGTTAGCAGAGTCCCTCAGGGCTCTAATCTAGACTAGTGGGGTTTCTGTTCATTTAGGGGTCGTCACAGGGGGTTAGCGGAGTCCCTCAGGGCTCTAATCTAGACTAGAGGGGTTTCTGTTCATTTAGGGGTCGTCACAGGGGTTAGCGGAGTCCCTCAGGGCTCTAATCTAGACTAGTGGGGTTTCTGTTCATTTCGCTCCACGACGTGCGATAGTCACTGAAAATAGCCCGATTTATAGATCACATACACCACGTGTGATTTGTGAAGCAGTGGGGAAAGGGATTCCTTCACACTTGTCCTGTGTTTCTTAATTAGCACAATATATGGAATTATGATGTTCAGGCTCTAGTGTGTTCTAACTTCGGGGGTAGAGTGGCCAGATGGGAACTATGAGGTTCCCGGCATCAATCTGTGAATGTAATGCCCCAAATCTATGTAAAAAGCGCCTTGGATAAAAGAGCTGTATAAATGCTCCATTTTATTATATTGTTAGTTTGACCCGTTCTGATACTCTGGATTTGTTTTTCACGTCCGGATACGCCGTCCAGGACAGGCTTCAGACGCGCGTCCTCAGATCTGAACCCATTTGATTTGGCGTTAGGAACCCATTGCGACCATTATGCCCTTCATGCTGATGTCGACCCCAGGCAGGGTTCGAACCCACAACCTTTCCGCATGAAAGGCGATATGCACTAACTACACTAGGGCGCCCCCCCCCCCCCCGAGTTAACTGTCATACAAATAATTTTGTTTTTGGCACTGAACACTGAAACACTCGGTCTAAATAAGAATTACATTTCCCTTTTAGGCTTTTTCAAGACAAATTGCACGAGGCAAATATGACAATATGACTAGGAAATGACCGGTACCAATAATCCAAATAAATAATATGCTATGACCAAAACAAGCCATACATGTAAATACTTTTTACACTAGATCTACAAACTCACAACGTGTCGCATGAGAATGGGTTGCGAGTTTGTAGATCCGCAATTTAGCAAACGTAAACAGATGAATTGATACAGAGTTGAACGGTAAGGATTCATTAAATAACTGTGATCGGCCAATCATGCAATGATAACCGTGGCCGGGGCCTTACCGCCGCCATGGCGCCGCCGCCGGCCCCTCCCGCGCCGTTCCCTTGGAGACCGTTGTTGCCGGACGCCGCCTTGCCGACGCTCTGCAGGTTGAGCGCTCGGAGGCTGAGCGCCTGGCTGGGGCGCTCCCGGCCCGCCGCCGGGCTCTGTGGGGCGTGGTGGGGGGCGTGGCCGGACGCCACCCCCGGACCCTCCTGTCTCCTTTGACCTGCGGCGGGGAATTCTGCATGGGTTAGTGATGATGGCCTCTGTGGAAAGAACCCGTTTGGACACCTTTCCCTACTTCCTTCACAGGCGTTATCACCGATACTACTAACCAAGGCTCTGTTCCATTCTGGTCAAACCATAGAGCAGGGGTTTACTACTAATGAAGGCTCTGTTCCATTCTGGTCAAACCATAGAGCAGGGGTTTACTACTAATGAAGGCTCTGTTCCATTCTGGTCAAACCATAGAGCAGGGGTTTACTACTAATGAAGACTCTGTTCCATTCTGGTCAAACCATAGAGCAGGGGTTTACTACTAATGAAGACTCCGTTCCATTCTGGTCAAACCATAGAGCAGGGGTTTACTACTAATGAAGGCTCTGTTCCATTCTGGTCAAACCATAGAGCAGGGGTTTACTACTAATGAAGGCTCTGTTCCATTCTGGTCAAACCATAGAGCAGGGGTTTACTACTAATGAAGGCTCTGTTCCATTCTGGTCAAACCATAGAGCAGGGGTTTACTACTAACGAAGGCTCTGTTCCATTCTGGTCAAACCATAGAGCAGGGGTTTACTACTAACGAAGGCTCTGTTCCATTCTGGTCAAACCATAGAGCAGGGGTTTACTACTAATGAAGGCTCTGTTCCATTCTGGTCAAACCATAGAGCAGGGGTTTACTACTAACGAAGGCTCTGTTCCATTCTGGTCAAACCATAGAGCAGGGGTTTACTACTAACGAAGGCTCTGTTCCATTCTGGTCAAACCATAGAGCAGGGGTTTACTACTAACGAAGGCTCTGTTCCATTCTGGTCAAACCATAGAGCAGGGGTTTACTACTAATGAAGGCTCTGTTCCATTCTGGTCAAACCATAGAGCAGGGGTTTACTACTAATGAAGGCTCTGTTCCATTCTGGTCAAACCATAGAGCAGGGGTTTACTACTAACGAAGGCTCTGTTCCATTCTGGTCAAACCACAGAGCAGGGGTTTACTACTAATGAAGGCTCTGTTCCATTCTGGTCAAACCATAGAGCAGGGGTTTACTACTAATGAAGGCTCTGTTCCATTCTGGTCAAACCATAGAGCAGGGGTTTACTACTAACGAAGACTCTGTTCCATTCTGGTCAAACCACAGAGCAGGGGTTTACTACTAACGAAGGCTCTGTTCCATTCTGGTCAAACCACAGAGCAGGGGTTTACTACTAACGAAGGCTCTGTTCCATTCTGGTCAAACCATAGAGCAGGGGTTTACTACTAATGAAGGCTCTGTTCCATTCTGGTCAAACCATACTACTAATGAAGACTCTGTTCCATTCTGGTCAAACCATAGAGCAGGGGTTTACTACTAATGAAGACTCTGTTCCATTCTGGTCAAACCATAGAGCAGGGGTTTACTACTAATGAAGACTCTGTTCCATTCTGGTCAAACCATAGAGCAGGGGTTTACTACTAACGAAGACTCTGTTCCATTCTGGTCAAACCACAGAGCAGGGGTTTACTACTAACGAAGGCTCTGTTCCATTCTGGTCAAACCATAGAGCAGGGGTTTACTACTAATGAAGGCTCTGTTCCATTCTGGTCAAACCATACTACTAATGAAGACTCTGTTCCATTCTGGTCAAACCATAGAGCAGGGGTTTACTACTAATGAAGACTCTGTTCCATTCTGGTCAAACCATAGAGCAGGGGTTTACTACTAATGAAGACTCTGTTCCATTCTGGTCAAACCATAGAGCAGGGGTTTACTACTAATGAAGACTCTGTTCCATTCTGGTCAAACCATAGAGCAGGGGTTTACTACTAATGAAGACTCTGTTCCATTCTGGTCAAACCATAGAGCAGGGGTTTACTACTAATGAAGGCTCTGTTCCATTCTGCTCAAACCATACTACTAATGAAGACTCTGTTCCATTCTGGTCAAACCATAGAGCAGGGGTTTACTACTAATGAAGGCTCTGTTCCATTCTGGTCAAACCATAGAGCAGGGGTTTACTACTAATGAAGGCTCTGTTCCATTCTGCTCAAACCATACTACTAATGAAGACTCTGTTCCATTCTGGTCAAACCATAGAGCAGGGGTTTACTACTAACGAAGGCTCTGTTCCATTCTGGTCAAACCATAGAGCAGGGGTTTACTACTAATGAAGGCTCTGTTCCATTCTGGTCAAACCATAGAGCAGGGGTTTACTACTAATGAAGGCTCTGTTCCATTCTGGTCAAACCACAGAGCAGGGGTTTACTACTAATGAAGGCTCTGTTCCATTCTGGTCAAACCATAGAGCAGGGGTTTACTACTAACGAAGGCTCTGTTCCATTCTGGTCAAACCACAGAGCAGGGGTTTACTACTAATGAAGGCTCTGTTCCATTCTGGTCAAACCATAGAGCAGGGGTTTACTACTAACGAAGGCTCTGTTACATTCTGGTCAAACCATAGAGCAGGGGTTTTCAACCGGTGAAAAAAATTTATAATAATAATAATAAAATATTATTTTATTTTTTACTTTTAACCCATTTTGACTTGAGATCAGATTAAAAAAATATATTCTACATCCTGACGGTTTTCTGAAAAAGCTATGTTTCTATGTCAGTCGTTCTTCGATTGTTCAAAAAAAGCAAAGACCTACAAGCTCGTGGTGCGCTACGAGCTTGTAGATCTGCTATTTTTCAATAGCTAAAGCATAACATAATATGGACACCAAAAGGGGTTCCCGCCCAAAATAACTTACAGGAGTTCTTACTGTATGGTGTGTGTGTGATATGAAATGTGAGCTTACCATAGTCACAGTAATCCTCATATTCCATCATATTCAAACAAAATCACTGTATTTTATTAGATATTATATTGATATTATAGCTATTTTCTCCAGCTCCCTGTGGTGCATGAACCCCCCACCACTATTATGTGGGTGTGGGTCTATGATGGACCCGCCACGCACAATAGTGGTGGTCCCCAGGTAGCTCTTAGTCAGGATGGTGGTCCCTGGGTCAATAGTGGTGGTCCCCAGGTAGCTCTTAGTCAGGATGGTGGTCCCTGGGTCAATAGTGGTGGTCCCCAGGTAGCTCTTAGTCAGGATGGTGGTCCCTGGGTCAATAGTGGTGGTCCCCAGGTAGCCCTTAGTCAGGATGGTGGTCCCTGGGTCAATAGTGGTGGTCCCCAGGTAGCTCTTAGTCAGGATGGTGGTCCCTGGGTCAATAGTGGTGGTCCCCAGGTAGCTCTTAGTCAGGATGGTGGTCCCTGGGTCAATAGTGGTGGTCCCCAGGTAGCCCTTAGTCAGGATGGTGGTCCCTGGGTCAATAGTGGTGGTCCCCAGGTAGCTCTTAGTCAGGATGGTGGTCCCTGGGTCAAAATCAGTTGAAAACCCCTGCCATAGAGTATTAAAATAATAGAGACTGAACCGGAGCGATAGCCTCGTTCCCCCCACTATTTGTTTCAGTGGAAGTTGCTCAGTGGCGTTTTGAAGCGCCCGGAAGAACGCTCTACTTCCGCATTTTCCCGATTTGGGCACCAAAATTAAGTGCTCTGCGTTATATAAGCTCGCAGGGAGAGAGCCTAGTTCATATACAAAGATAAGAATGAAGGGAACTTGCATGCACTGTCACAGAACTAAGCTGTTCCGTACACAACAGATACCAGGCCTCTGTGCCATGTCATCTTGACTCTTACTATGATATTCAGATTGGTCAGAACTGTGGTTCTTCCCAAACGTTTTAGCCCTTGACCCAAAACAGAAATGAGATATTCTCCCGGGAGACCCAAACAAGTGAAAATAGCCAATCTACAAGCTCACAACGTGAGCTTGTAGATTGGCTATAGAGCACCGAAGTCTGACGTCACTTTCAGTAGAGGGCGTCAGTCCCCAGGTTCATGTATTTGTTTAGTTGCATTGAAATCACCATAGGAGGAGTTTTAGATTGATTCATATAAGAACTGTGTTTGAAAAATAAACATGTCATCCCGGCCGCTTCACTCACATGGATATGAAGAATCAACTGACTGAGAGAAAACGCTAATGTTACTGCTGCTGAATTAGTTAGATTTTCGCTAGAAGCAGACTGTATCATATATGAGTGACTGACTGTTGCAAACGATACAGAGACACCTCCCTGACAATAACGCCGAGACAGCTTGTTTATTTTTGGACCACAACGCTTATAGTAGACGATATTAAGATCACCCCATGTTATTCTCCATAGAGAAACTACTTCCGTGAACCAGGGGAATCGTCGGGATGAGCGAGTTACGTCAGGACTTCGGTGCTCTATTGTAGAACGGCTATTTTCACGACTTATTTTCTATTTTCTATTTTCTTTTTGGGGGGGGGGTTGTTTTTTGAAAATATTTTGAAAAAAATTATAAAACAAACTAATTTAGGAAAACAAGGGGACCCATAACAACGTGTACCCACGTACCCACAAACGGGTCCTCCCGACCCAGCGTTTTGGGGAAACAGTGGGGGACACATTAAACATAGAAGGCAAAGAGAGCCATGCTCCAATTCCACCACCATTCTTTTCCTCACCTGCCGAGGAGCGCTGGGACGGGCCGCCCGGCGTGGACACGCCCCCGGGCCCGAAGCCGCCGCCCGCCGCCAGCTTGGACCCGTGGTGGGTGGCCGACGAGCCCGACACCGCTTGCCGAGCCGACTGCGACATCTTAACCCCTGCCTCGCCTCCGCGGACTCCTCCTCCTCCTCCTCCTCCTCCTCCTCCTCCGCCTCCTGTGTCCGACAGGGAGCGCTTGAGGTCGGACATGGACGTCTTGCCGTGCGAGGCGGGGCTGGCCTTGTTGTGGGAGGACGAGGAGGAGGAGGGGTTGGAGGACGAAGAGGAGGAGCCCGTAACGGAGCGGTTGCCCCACATGCAGTTGAGCGAGCTGGGCTTGGAGGAGGCGCCGCTCTGGGAGAAGGAGCCGGCAGAGCCCTGGGGGAGTAGAGTAGGGGTACAGGCTTTAGTTCTGACGCACTAACAGTCCGACAGTCAGTACACCGACACCCTAGAAGACCCAGACCCTAACCCATTTAGACCCGACGACCATTCTACAAATGCCTTCTAAATCCTGGCAGTTTTCTATGTCAGTGGTCCTCAAACTATTTCATGTCAAAGATCCCAGAAATTATATGAAATTGGCCGTCGAGTCGCCGATTCCAGGGATCCAGGGATCCCCCCAGAAGCAAAGATTCGAGTTAAAAACGTTTGCTCTGAAAAAATATACATTCAAAGATTTGCACCACATTCAAGATTTTTCTAAAATAGCAGATCTACAAGCTCGTAGCACGGCACTCAGAGCTTGTAGATCTGCTATTTTTCGATAGCTAAAGCATAACATAATGCTTGAAACACTAAAAGGGCTTCCCGCCCAAAATGGGCTAACATTAAGCAATATTTTAAACTTTAGCTATTGAAAAATAGCAAAAATGTGGCACAAATCTTTGAAAATATATTCTTTCAGAGCGAACGTTTTTAACTCAAATCTTTGCTTCTGGGGGGAGGTCCCTAGAACAACATATTTTCAGATGTGGGTCGGCGGCCAAATAAATTGAATTCTGCGGGTCCTTGACATGAAATAGTTTGAGAATCACTGACATAGAAACATGGGTTTTTTCAAAAAGGGATTTAGAAGGCTTTTGTAGAATCTGGTCTCAGGTGTAAATGGATTATCCTGCTAAGTAATGGATATAATGAATTGCATTTTTATAGCGCTTTTCTATGCACTACGTGCCTACTCAAAGCGCTCCCAATATATTCATTCATATATTTGGAGGTGAAGCGGTGAACAGTCGACGCCAGTGTCCTCACTTCCCACATTCACACACACACCAATGGTGACACCGACCGACTCATTGGAGGCAATGTAGGGTTCAGTGTCTTGGCCAAGAACACTTCGACATGTGGACAGGAGGAGGAGCCGGGATTCGAACCGCCGACCCAGGGATCCTTAGACGACCTGCTCTACCTCCTGGGCCAAGGCCGCCGCGCCCTGGCTAGATGAACGAGTAGGGAAATGAAAGAGGTCTTACCTGGGAGCCTGGCTGTTCTCTGGCCGCTCGGCTCAGGCCTGTGTAGGTGAAGCTAGCGGGCTGGAGGGGCTTCTTAACCCCGGAGCGGAGGTCCTCTCTGGGGGCTTCCCGGTGGGCTCGGAGGCTCTGGTGGTAGGAGAGGAGGGGGTGCAACAGTTAATCGAAACAATCCAGAAAGGAATCAATTAATAGTCTATCCCTAATTTGGGCTTGCCATTATAGGCAAAAAAAAAGGTTTTTTCACCGTCTTTGTCGTAAAACATATTTACAAAACACATATTACCCACATAAAAACCCCAGGAAAGTGTTTCTTGTCTCCCAAACACCATTATAATAACATCTGTCCCTTTAACCCATTTTGGGCGAGAACCCCTTTTGGGGCGAGAACCCCTTTTGGTGTTTTTTTTTTATTAATATATTTTTTATCCCACGATTTTGTAACCCATTTTTCACCCCTGTGTCAATCATCTAATGTGATCCTGGGCTCTACACACCCTCCGCCAACCTGGGGAGAGCAACGGACTTAACTCTTCCTTCCTGCTTGAGTGTCCAAGTTGCTCCTTTACACCTGACAGGGGGGAGTTTCCCTGGTTGGACGTATAGCGCGTGGAAGGAACACGTTATTCCAACCAGTTCCTTTCCCCTCCATCAGGCGCCCCGGCTGGCCAGGGGGAGGCAGTTTAGAGACCAGGATTACTGCATGTTTTTGTGAGGGTACCTACCCTAGGGGACACGGGGAGATAGGGTGGCCAGACGTCCGGTTTCACGCCGGACAGTCCGGTTTTAGACCCACCTGTCCTCCTCCCACCTCAACCTCTGGCCGGACACATAATTGTCCGCTTTTTTGTGATATACAGTGCTTGTGTCATTTACTGTCATTTACGTCGTCTGCCTGGGTATTAAAATCTCCGCAGCGCTGCTCAGCTCCGCCTCCGGAGCGAGCCGGCCACACTGTCTTAAAAAGAGAGAGGCTAGTGGAGACGTTCAGAGTGTTGCCATGTCCGCTTAATTATAAGCGACTTTAGGCTTGTTTTATATAATAGGCTACTAAGCCTAGTCAGGCTTCTTTTGGGCTTGTTTTCATAGACATGGTTGCTTGGTTCTCTTCCAAAACTGGGCAACACTGCCAGTGGGATGGTCAGTTTGTTTGTTGTGCTCTCACAATCACTTTAGTATAGTTAATGCAGAGATAAACAAACCAAATATGCCGAAATGAAAAACTATATTTAATGAGCAATGGAGCAAGGAACTCGACATCATAAAGAAAGGGAGGCTGTGTGAACATATAGGCTACTGGCATCATTCTATGTCCCACACCGATGACCATAAAACTGTATAAAAAAAACCACAAGAAAGAGATTAAACATAAAACATATCTAAACATGAAATAAAATAAATTGATTCTAAAATGAATGGCCTTTGTGGTACCCTATAATTTAAAAAGGTTAATTTAATTAGCAAATATATGTTCTCTGTGGACATAATGCTGGAGATGATGGTGGTGAAAATCAGGTGCAATAGTAGTAGTAATAATATTAATATATGGGGGGGGGGGGTCTGGGAGGGGGGGGGGGGGGGGGGTCGGGGGAGCGAGCCCCGCAAAAGTGTCCTCCTTTCTGAGGTCTTGCAGGTGGCCACCCTACGGGGAGAACATGCAAACTCCACACAGAAAGGCCCTTTCGCCAACCCCGCCTTCGGGTATGGGCACTGATGACGCGGAGGAGGAAACACGCCGCCAGCACCCACAGCGCCCCGAGCGGGAATCGAACCCAGGACCTTCTACCAGCACTACCAACTGTGCCACCGTGCCCCTATCCCTTTTGGTGTTTTAAACATTATGTTATAATTTAGCTATTGGAAAAATAGCAGATCTACAAGCTCATAGCGCGCCACCGAGTGGCGCGCTACGAGCTTGTAGGTCTGCTATTTTTGAAAAATCGCAAAAGTGTGGCGCAAATCTTTGAATATATATTCTTTCAAAGTGAACGTTTTTAACTGGGGTCTAAATGGGTTAATGGAGGAATGACGGACCGCCGCGGCGCTACCTGGTGGTGGTGGCGTGGCGGCAGCGGGGGCGGCGGAGGAGGGGGGGGAGGAGCAGGGGGAGTGGGCGGAGCCGGCGGCCGGCCCTTGGCCTGCCGGAGCGCCCTCACGTCCGGGTGGAGGGGCTTCCGGCCGCGCTTCTTGGGGACGGCGTCGGGTTTGGCCAGCAGGATCTGGGGCCGCTTCTGGGGCCCCGGGTGCAGCTCGCGGACGACGCGGGGGACCGCCTTGGCCTTCTTCCCGTGCTCCTCCTCCTCTTCTTCTTCCTCTTCATCCTCCGAGGAAGAGGAGGACGCGGAGGAGGAGAGGCCCGAGGACGACGAGGAGGACCGGCTGTCTTTCGAAGCGGCCGGGACAGGTTCCTGTTTTTGAGAAACCGAAACACAAAAAGCAAAACATTTTGATGGATGGATTACAGCCGTGGTTCTCAAACTCGCATGTTGTCAAGGAGTCAAGGACCCCCAAATTGACACTCATTAGCCCGCGGACCCCCATTATATGCCTCATAAGAGAAGATGTTTACGGCTCTAGCAGTGATTCTCAACCGTTTTCATTTCAAGGACCCCCCAGGTTTGACCTGAATTAGGCTACAGTCCCCTATTTAATGGCCTTTCTATCTCTGGGACCCCAGTGTATATTGTAAAATCAATAGTGGGGTCCCGGGACCCCACTTTGGGAACCACTGGATTACAGTATATATAAAACACAGGCAGGCAGAGCAGTTACAGTCAAGAGTGTGAAGAAATTAAAAACACAGCAAGTCAACAACATTTTTAAATGGCATCTCTATTTTGGGCACATTTTCGTAAACTGTAGCAAACATCTACAAGCTTGTGATCAACCATTTAATCATATTTGGTTAAAACCCTGTTGACACCTTAGATTCATGATTGTTGATACATTTAAAAAGCCTACTTTTTATGTGCAGTCATTTACGGTACATGGCCTATAAACTGTACTGACTGAATATCTTTAAGCATTATGTTATACTTTAGCTATTGAAACATAGCAGATCTACGAGCTTGTAGATCTGCCATCTTTGAATAATCGTGAAAGTGTGCCTCAAATCATTGAATATATTCTTTCAGAGCGAACGTTTTTAACTCTAATCTTTGCTTCTGGGTGGTCACTGGAACAACATATTTTCAGATGGGGGTCGGCAGCCAATTAGATACATTTTTGGGGGTCCTCGACATGAAAACATGGGTTTTTCATTGGGATCATACATCAATATTCACTGTTCACTCAAGTCCTCACATATTCAGAATATTTATTTTTCAACTATGCTCACTGAAAACCAATAAATGTACAATGTTCGTGTGAAATGGAGATTAACTTTTTAGAGATATAATAATAATCACTAAATGGCGAAGGTCGTAGGACATAATTTCATGTAGCCTTTCAGATGGAACTGGAATCACAGTAAACTCTCCCTAATACAGTATAATATTACGGAGGTTGGACTGGCTTGCTAGTGTCCAGATGTATGCGTTATGAATGATGACGTGAGGATCTCCAGACCCACATGGGAAAGATGTGGATCTTGTGAAGTCATCCATTACGTATAACTTTGGGCCAACGTTGCCAAAGTTTCAGTGCCCAATGCAAGCTCCATTGTCTTTTTAAAATTATATTTATAGTATTTGAAGTATATTGTAAGTATAAAAAGTGTGAAAATGGGGCTGTACTAAGTTAGTCTACTGTAACACAATGAATACATTTTAGCAAGATTGGCTCCGTACACGCACGCACGCACACAACATGTCAGATTCAGAAGGGATTATGATTAAGACAGTCACACAGAGCCAATGTTTTTAACTGAAATCTTTGCTTCTGGGGGGGGTCCCTGGAACAACATATTTTCAGGTGGCCAAATACATATGATTTTTGGGGTCCTTGACATGAAATAGTTTGAGAACCACTGACATAGAAACAGAAAAGCTGTCGTGATTTAGAAGCCTTTTTTTATCGACTAAATGGGTTTAAAAAAGAAGAAAAAAAAGAAAGCAGATATACAAACTCAAAAACATTTTCAGATGGGGTTCCATGGCCAAATATCTAATATAATATTAAAGAACTTGTACCCAACACATGGCAAGAAACCCAAAGCCACAACAGCTACGTCGCAATTGCAACACCCACAACACCATCTTACACACTACACCCACACACACTCACACGGCAGTGACGTCACACACTTAACTTTGCAGTGTTGCAACGCTATCTCCTCCTATCGCGCCGAACGCCAAAACTCTACACCACCCGCCAAACACTGGCACTGGCACTGCCACCAAAAATGCCTCCCGTCCACATTCACGCCGCCAATGCATTTGTTTACTACAAACACCGAAGCACCCACACCCCCGGAACACTGTTGCCCTTTCACCACGCTAAATTCGCCAGGTCTATGCAAGTGAGCACAAATTACATGTGAGAAAATGTATTCACAAGCCCACAAATGCCATTCAACACACACTACGACTCGCTTACAATTCGCGAACCTGGCAACACTGCCCTGTCTTCTAATAGGCCCACACTAGCTCTCAGAATCTGATTTTGATCTCCCGCAGGAGAAGAGAAACGAGGAAGGAGAGGAATTTTCGCCTCACGATGTTGCTTATTCCTTCCAACTCTCTGTATATTAAATATCGCTCTCTCAGGGAATCTCTTAGTTACATCAACATTGTTCTTTCACAGTTTTTGGTTTGTCCCAAACTATTACAATTACACCGTTCTAATTCGCCATTTCGCCTGCCAGCCATACTGCCGAGTACATTTCATTGCACACACACACATGCACGCCTGGAAGCCACGATCTCTCTCTCTCGCCACGCACGCACGCACACACACACAGGAATAGCCGTGCAGCCTATACACGGCGGCAGCGAGACAGAACGTTATAATCTTGAGTTTCATTAAATAACTGTCTTTCTCCGCACGCGCACGTGCGCACACAACATTATTCAAGTGAAATGCATAACGCCAATATTGGCCTAATATAGGCTACCAAAGTGTGGGTAGCCTACAGGGATTTACCCACGGAATGAATATATATATATATATTCATCTATACCAGGGCTGCCCACACTTCTTTTTACTTCAGAGCTACTTTCAAAACGACCAGTCATATACCCACCAAATAAAACTATCATCCCATTGCAGAAAATAGTTACAAAATGTAATTGAGGCTACATACAGTGGTGTCCCCTTCGTCTGTACCAGGCTGACTTCTATAGGTTTTGAAAGGTACCTTTCTTTTTTATTCTTTTTTTTTTCTTTATTTACCCAGGGAAGTAGCTGAGCACAGGTGCTCATTTTCAGCAACGCCCTGCACATCGAAACACACACACACACACACACACACACACACACACAAACAAAATGTCATGTCAAAGGTACCTCTGGAAGCCACACCTCTGATGGGTCAGGTTTAGTCTTAAGGGGTGTGTTTTTTTCACCCACTGTGTAATACAATGAATGGACGGTAGGTGGCAGTAGTACAGAGGCCAGAGAAACTATAAGACAAACGCACATGGAATGGGAAATAGAGGGGGGGAAATGGAAATGGTAGGATTTTTATTTTTGGTATTTGACTTTGCTACTGATGATTGTACGCAACAACAACTATTGCATTGTGTGTTTGAGCTGACAGGCCCTTTTTATGTCAATCAATCAAGTCATCTCAGGTCATCTCAAGCGGCAGATGCAAAAATAGTTTTTTATATTAAAATTATATGTATTTTTAGGGCCATGTCATGTGCTCTACCTGCAAAGCCTTTGTGATCTATAACTTTTGGGCACCGCTTAACGTCAGATCAGGGGTTTTGTCGGCCAGCGCCAAAAATGCTCCCCGACAGCATAATCGGAGCAAATACCGGGCAGTGTGTATGAGCCATAACGTGTTGACTACACTACACTACACTAATAAGGACACAATAATAATAATAACTAATAACCCATCCGTTACTACATGTGGAGTCAACTCCCGCAATTTCCTTCTTCCCATAGTGCGCGGCAACGTAACTCTGGGATGAGCGGCCGCAAAGCGGCCGCGAAATTCTAGTAAATATATAAATGTAAAAAAAAAAAAAGATGAATAAATATCTGCAAAACGAGAGTATTTTTTCCGGTGAGCCGACTTGATTTACTTTGCTTACATGAACTTTTGATCCGGCACCAAGCCTATAACCCACTTAGACGATTCTACAAATGTCTTCTAAATCCTGACAGTTTTCTGAAAAACCCCATGTTTCTATGTCAGTGGTTCTCAAACTATTTCATGTCAAGGACCCCCAGAAATATATGTAATTGCCCCCCGGACCCCAATCTCAAAATATGTTGTTCCAGGGACCCCCACCCAAGAAGCAAAGATTTGAGTTAAAAACGTTCGCTGAAAGAATATATATTCAAAGATTTGTGCCAACATCTTCACGATTTTTTTTTTCTTTTGTAATAGCTAAAGCATAACATAATGCTTAAAAAAAAAAAGAACACTAAAAAAGGCGTTCCCGCCCCAAAATGAGATAAGTAAGTACGGGATGTGCGCGTGTGTCTTCTGCTCCATTCCCCCCCCCATCCACATTTAGCCTGCACTCATTGAATTCAGATGTCACCAGACGGGGGCGGAGGTTTCCTCATGGTCTGGCCAGGCGTGACGAGGCCCCGGACTGAGAGAAACAGGTGTTTCTGAGCGCTCCGTCCGACCGAACACGCCAAGTGCAACAGGTCCTTTTTTCACAGTGTCCATGCCGTGTGTTTGGATGCCAAGTTGCTGACAGGCGGCCGCTCGGAACAAAGGATTGGCAACGCTCGACAACTCATAAGACTTGGATTCAGAACGGGTGCACATTCTTATTTCTTAACCCATTCAGAACGGGTGCACATTCTTATTTCTTAACCCATTCTGACTTGAGATCAGGTTCTAAAAATGTCTTCTGAATCCTGACAGTTCTTCTTCTTCTTCGATCTTCGATTTTTCAAAAATAGCAGACCTACAAGCTCGTAGCGCGGCACTCGGTGCCACGCTATGAGCTTGTAGATCTGCTATTTTTCAATAGTTAAAGAATAACATATTGCTTAAAACACCAAAAGGGGTTCCCGCTCAGAATAGGTAAAAAGAAAAAAAAAAAGGAACATCTGCCGATTCTGCACTCACAGAATATGTGTCACTTTACTTTTGTCAATTACATTTTTAGTAACAGGTTATAAATTATTATAAAATTGGTACAGTAGGCCTATGCATTATTTTTCTTTAGAAACAAGGCCAACTAATTATAATAAGCAGACATGGCAACACTGCTGGTTGAATAATGGAGGAATGAAGGGAAAACAGCGCCCCCTAAAGTCACAGATCACTGCTGAAATATTAGAAGGGCAAATTCTGTACTTTGGGGTTTCCAGTTCAACAAGTTTCAAATGGTCATATCTTCTTCATTTCCCCCCCAATTTCAATGAGCAATACATCATATGAAAGGTTACAGTGTGCAGTTTCATAATATGTAAAGAACTGAAAAATGACCATGGCCCCCTTGTATATTAAACCACTGGCACTGGTCACATATGTTTAGATGCTTCCTTTAACAACTCATAGCACATAGTCACACAACATGATCACATGCGTTTGTTTGACTGCTGCTAAGCTTTTAAACAACGGTTCAAAACATGGGGTCTGGGCCTGGGCTGGCTTAGCGGTCCAGGCACCTTGGCTGGTAATCCAGCATGACGAGTGTGAGCGCAGAGTGGCGCGTGCTATGAGCTTGTAGATCTGCTATTTTTCAATAGCTAAAGCATAACATAATACTAACACCAAAAAGGGTTCCCGCTAAAAATGGATTAAAAGAAGCAAACTGGGACTGTGGACAGCCTGCCAGTGTGCAAAGGATCAGCATGAAGGAGGGACAGGATTACCAGAATTTTCCGCGGCCGTCCTCTCGGTCTTTTCCCCTTCTTCTGGAACAATAACTCCCTCTCTTGTTCTCTGGAACACACACAAAAAAGTGAAATCAAAACCTACAGAGAACTACAAAGGAAACATTGTCATTGTTTGCTGCGTGCTCATCTTGCGCGTGTGTGTGTGTGTGTGTGTGTGTGTGTGTGTGTGTGTGTGTGTGTGTGTGTGTTCTTGAGAACACACAACAGTACACATACTACACACACGCCCCCAAAACAACACAATTAAACAATTAAGAAAGTATGCATTAGACAACACAAGCGACTCAGCAAAGGCATTGCAAAATGAGCCACGGGGCAGTCCATCAAGCCATATATTAAACATCAAACAGCACAACCAACACAGCCAGATACACACCTTTTGTGGAATGCCGCCAGTAACCTGGGGTCTAAAATATTCTCTTCTGGCTCCCAGCTGTTGTGCCTGAAACCACCACACAATTATATTAATTTCACAAAAGCTGCATGCTTCCAATCCGCTGTAATGCACTGTACGTAAATGTTAGCCCATGGGGATCCTTTTAAAGCTGGGCTACAGCAACCACTAATGACACACAAGGTCACTTATATATATATATATATATATATATGACGAATGTGAATACAGTCCATTTCCCCACACATTTCATCCATATGGTGATATCTGCTGCCAAGTTTGTCTCTTGCGCAAACACGTTTATTTTTCTTATGATTGCTTAGGTTATGTTTTAACTGCAGTTCATGGGAGATTGCATATGGAAAATAATTTCACCCACTCTTTTACAAAAACTAACTCTCTTACGCCTGTAACTTGTGATGTGAAAATGAACTTGATTTTTCCAAGGCCTGAATTCAAGCATATTTCATGCCCTTGTGGGGGTAATAAATGTTTCAGTTAGAGGTCCGAAAGCTAATAAAACTATTTGATTATTAAACAAAAAAGAAAAGAAAACATTTAATCAATTATTTACTTTTCAAAATAGTGATTTACCAGATCTACAAGTTGTGATATTGTGATATTTTGTTATATTTGATATGTGATATTATTTGCATGAATTCAATGATATGTAAAGAATATAATTTAATAATATACTGTAAAAAAAAAGATAAACGCTGATTATTTATTTACCAAACTATGCATAGGCTGTGCTTCTGTCAGCAGACTCCTTAGATAGATACAATATTACTGAACTGAACACAATCCTGTTCACCTAAAGTCAAACAGACCCGAGTTGTAACTAATGTTTTGTTTACTACAACAAATATTTACAAAAGATGTCATAACATAGCCTATCTACAAGCTCACATGTTACAATGAGACATGTTGATAAGGCTATTTTTGACTAACATTGCCCCCCAGTATCTGGACGTTGGGGTTCAAGTAAATAGCTTCCAATAGCTTCTTGATAGCAAGATTAGCAAGACAGTACAATGTGAACCCATTTAGACCTGAAGGCGATTCTACAAATGCCTTCTAAATCCTGACAGTTTTCTGAAAACCCTACGTTTCTATGTCAGTGGTGCTCAACCTTTTACACGTCAAGGCCCCCCAGAATTATCCGTATTTGGCTGCGGACCCCCATCTGAAAATAGGTTTTTTCCAGTGACCCCCCAGAAGCAAAGAAACGTTCGCAAGACAGCTTAGTACAATAATAAAGTACAGGACTTGAATGTTGCATGTCACACGAACATTTCACTACATGTAGGAGGACCACATGGAAACAAGCCTTCGGGCTTTCTTGTGCATTCATCCTTTTTAATTCATTTTCAACAAATTATGTGGCAACAACAGAGCAAACACAGTATAATACTACACCATATACAAGGCCAGGTCGCCGATCTAATCACCCCCTATGACCCAACTCGCTGCCTGAGATCTCCCACTAAAGAGCTTCTAGATCCCCAAACTAGTAGGCTAAAGTCTAAAGTCATCTTTTGGGGCGACGTCGCCCCAAAAGATGAATTATTTTTATCTTTTCGGCCGACGTTCCTCCGCCCACTTTCCTACCATCGCCTGTTCGCCTGCTATCGCCTCTATCGCCAGTAGTCGCCGGGTCCCATTGACAAAATAATGCACTTCCGGAAAATTCGTCTGGCTGTCGCCCGCTGTTAAATACGTACTGTAAAGGAGATCGGGCTTTCAGCACTAGAGCACCTACTCTTTGGAACACACTGCCCTTAGAGATCAAGCGCGCTGAATCAGTGTCCTCCTTTAAATCTCTTTTGAAAACGCACTTTTATCGATTAGCCTTCACTGCCAACCTCTATTCATATTTTTGTTGTATTTTCCCTGCTGCTTATTATACTTTGCCGTTTATTGTAATGTTCTTCTGCTGCTTATCTTGCTGTTTGTTTATGTAAAGCACTTTGTTATGCAATTTTGAAAAGGTGCTATATAAATAAAGTTTTATTATTTTTTACTATTACACAACTATTCCTGCATCTGGATTCTGGACACAACACGTGGTCAAAGCAATAATCAAGTGCTGTATAAGACATCATATTATAGGCATGGGCCATGGCTCAGTGGTCCAGGCACCGTGGCTGGTAATCCAGTCTGGCAGTGTGCCGCGGGTTCGACTCCCAATACCGACGGCCCTCACTGCATGTCTTCCCCCCATATCTCTCCCCATTTCCTGTCAGCCTACTGTCTGTCCCTCCATAAAATATATAAAATAAAAGGCGAAAGCCACAACAAAAAAAAATCATATTATGCAAACTAAACTATACCGGTAGCCTAATAACCAAACCAAGTGGAAAAGCCTCTTTGGGTAATGCCAGACTAAAGCAACATTGGACTCATATTTAAGAGCCTGTGTATCATTGTAATCATCCTAGTCTCCATGGAGATAATGATCTAATTGTGTCCATCTCTGGTACTCTGCACTGTTATGATGACGCAAGCCTCAGCTTGCAATCAACTCAGCAGCTGGTCTTTAGTGGCTTGTATTTAATACAATGTGTTGCAGTACTTTTCAAAACTGTGTCACAGCCGTGTTTTGGCATTGGGCATTACAACTGTGCCAAGAAACCACCAAATGCAAGCAAAACCAGGTTAGTTAGTTATACTTTACAAAGACAGTGTTTTGCACATAGAAATGTTTAGTTATCCCATTTCAAGGACCCCCAGTTTGGTATGCATTATTTTAGGTCCCCATTAATTACCTTTTCTTAATATTACAACTGAGACCCCTACATCCTCACTGAAATCCTCAGTGATAATTTAACTCTGACAGTGTGCTTTGATTGAATGGAGTACTTATTAACAGTTTGCAGAATTACAGTACATTCCAAGCACAACTCAATATAAAAAAAACTGTCAACTGTGAGTGGACGACAGCATAAAGCACTACACTTGTTCACAAGAGGTCCACCTTGTTCAATTCATCATAACGTAACATTTAGAGACATATAATACTGTGATTTGGTTGTCAAGTAACTATCAATAAGGCCCCATGGAACCCCCCCAACAAGGACCCTTAATTGGGGAGTCTCTCTGAGAACCACTGGTTTGAAGCAAGCAGCATCAGTGTCTTCACTGTCTTGTATTGCTTTGGCTGCAGACTGAGACAGAGCAGAGCCAAATAAAAGCATTATTGTCACCCACTGCGGCGTCGCTAGCCGATAAGAAGAACAGAACACAATCTGCAAGCTGTGCAGCTTGTCGGCATTGAAGCGAAAGACAGACACCATCCTGCATATAACGGGACTGTAATACATTGTGCTTATTATAAATTGATATGGGGGGGGCGGTGGGGGGGGCTCCTTGTTGTTGTCATTGTTTGCGTCTCGGCGTTACGCTCTCCGACAACAATTACGTCTATTTTTCGAGGGGAATGACGTTTCCTCGAGCGGCGGTAGTGTCGACGTGAGTCGCCTCGGCGCTTTTCCCGACTAACAACAATGTGTGGGTTTTTATTTTTCATCTCGTTATCGTTGTATACAGCCGTTGTATAAAGCCGCTCGCGCTATATAGTCGGCGGCTAGCCTAGCGCAGACATGCTAGCGTGGTAAAAAAAAAAAGAAAAAAAGCCCACCACTTACTTGGACGACCACCCTCTCCACTTCACCAGATACTCAAACTTGCCCTGCAGGGAGAGAGAGAGAGAGACACAAACACAGCAGCACCAACACATTAAGCACGTTAAAACAGCAGTGGGGGAAAACGGAGAGAGCAGCCGGTGGTGTCTAAAAAAAAAAGGGGGCCGTTTCTTACCTTCCTCGGCCGTTTGTTGAGGATGCATTCGGCGTCAAATACCTGCCCTACCGTCACCCCCTCCATGGCTGCTGGAAGGAACCGACAGCCAGGCAACCCAGGCTGTGTGTGTGTGGGTCTGTGGGAGACGGTGACCCTCTCCTAGGGTTGGATGGATGGGGGGAAGCGAAGCGGGACTGTTTTGTCCTCAGGGGGACACCGTCCGTACTGTAGCGTAGTAGGGCCGCCACCAAAGGGAGCAGATCTGCAAGCTCACGACGCGTTCCTTTGGCGACGCGGTGTGAGCTTGTAGATCTGACCCCGATCTCTCTTTTTTTTGGTAAGCGGACCCCCACGCACACGCCCCCTCTGAGTGAAAGTGTGTGTGTGTGTGTGTGTGTGTGTGTGTGTGTGTGTGTGTGTGTGTGTGTATATAATATATATATATATATATATATATATATATATATATATATATATATATATATATAATATACATACACATACACACACACACACACACACACACACACACACACACACACACACACACACACACACACACACCATAATGTGTGTGATGGCTTTCTTAGGGTTTAAATCCACTTTGTATGGCCTATACTATTACTAAAAAAAATCACACCCGTGTGAACTGAGTGGTGCAACTCATTTAAATTATTAAAAAAGGGAGGCAAGGGTGCCGGCACTTGCCCTAGCCCCTTAGATAGCACTTTATGTAGACTTAGATAGCATTTTATACGGACTTTATAGTATATATGTATAGTATAAAGTATAGTATATATGTAGGCCTATAGTTTATATGTATAGTTAGTTTCATTATATAGATATATTCCACTGTTTCATGTTTCATGATAACTATACTTTTTATATACTGTATTGGGTTGTCATGCTTTTTGTTCTTGCTTAATGTCAATCGCTCTGCATTAAGAGCGTCTGCTAAATGCCTAAATTGTAAATTGTAAAAACATACCAATGTGCAACCACCTTTACTGATCCATTTAGTTCCATTTGTACACTCTCAGAAAGAGTTTAACATTGAGGGGGTGAGGGACGAAATGTGTAGATTGGCGTGATAGCTTAGCGATAGCTATGTCGTATTAAAAATATAATTCTAATTGAAGTGGATGGCAGGATTCACACCACAACTATAACGACAACGACAGCCATATACACAGTATCATTTTGAACACTTCCAGTGTGATTTTGCAGCCAGTGGCAGTAAGGGATGACTTAGGCCTATTGTTATACTTGGCCTATACGACATACATCGAGTTATTTATATCGTTCTATTGTAAGGAGCTGTGAAGATCTCTCAATAAAGATGTCAATCAATCAAGGCCAGTGTTCGCTCAAAAGACCCTGGGAAATCTTTTGTGCACCCTGTATTTATGTGCATGTTAAAGTTGGCAGAGATGTTCTAGCTCTTTCTAACTGGTCATGCAACTGTTATCACAGCTAAGCCATGTCATATGTCATGTGTCATAAAACCATAGTCCTGGACCTGTGATACAAATGCTGTTACACCCTTCAGTGTGTCCAGGACAGGCCTGTTACACCCTAGTTTGTCGGTAGGCTACGGTGTGGGTGTGTGTGTTTATGTGTGTTTTTGTGCTCTTCACCAGGCCCTCGCAGATTGGCTTAGGCCTACTGCTGCCCTGCTCGATGGCCCAACCAGAGGGCCGGGTCGGGTGGCTTATAATAACTGAAAATGCCTGCGTTCTTCGTTGGCTGGTTCTGCCTTAGCCTGGTTAATAAACCAGACCGAATCAGCCGTTGGCAAAAAAAATAATTGCGAGTCGTCGTGCGATATTAGTCTGGTTTATTAACCAGGCTAGTTCTGCCTGGCCAACCGCATTTTGTGTCTGTTCATAATGACATGGCATCATGTCCTTTGCTATGAAATATCTTACTGCTCTGTTAAGTTCTGTTGCGGTCTTTGAGGTTGGCCCATATGCAGCTTGTTAAGACTGTCCACCAATAGATGGTGTGGGCTCACATGAGATTTGCCTTGATGTTAAGAGTGGCATTAGGAGGTGTATTTCTTAACTAGAGTATGATGTCTCAATTTTAGGACACATCCTCAGTAGTGTGCCTTTGAATCAGCGGGTGTTTCAAACACTATACACCCTCATCAAAGGCGGCCAGCTAAAGGGTGATCAAGCCTCGGCCTTCAAACACTATACACCAGGGTTCCCCAATTAATTTTCCTCAAGGGCCATATTTTGACTAGCGTACCAGGCTGGGGGCCGAGTCTTCACGCGCAAGGTCGAGGTCTTGCCCTGAAAATTCATTTTCAGGGCAAGACCCCATTTGAAAAGGATGCCCAGTTTGACATGCAGAGGCTACTGACCCCCATTTAATGCCATTTATATCTGGGACCCTTAAAAAAAAAAAAAAAAAAAAAAAAAAACATTTTTCTTTCTTTGGAAATTCTTTCATGGGCCACAAGGGGTCGCTCTGTGGGCCGCAAATGGCCCGCGGGCCGCCTATTGGGGAACCCTGCTATACACCCTCATCAAAGGCAGCCAACTAAAGGGTGATCAAGCCTTAGCTTGTATCCCATGCCCAATCATTAAGATTTGCCTCCCACGGGACTATGCACGGCAGGGGCGTCCTCTTCCCTCAGCCAGCCAGCCAGCCAGCCAGCCAGCCAGCCAGCCAGCCAGCCAGCCAGCCAGCCAGCCAGCCAGCCAGCCAGCCAGCCAGCCAGCTGACCGCATACCTCATATGCCCTCATGTTTGAGGGTTCAAACTGTGTAGGCAGAGTGACTGCTTATATAGGGCACACCTAAACTCTGATTGGTCAATGAGTTGAGTGGTGATTATGACAAACACCTGTGTCATTGTGGATGCAGGGAATGGGAAATGTCCACCAGAGGCTACCATTCAGACAGCACTTGGGTGGTCAGCTCAGATCCAACAAACACAACCAGCAATATATTTAATAGTCCTGATATTGTCTTGGAATAATATTATAAATAAATCAATAAATGCATCATATGAAAAAGGCCTTATGGTCAAACGAAAATCATCATCATTGTGTGTGATCTGATGATACCTAGGCTACCAGTAATATGATGACAAAAGCATTTTTTAAACATGTTTGTGTTTTGATTTTGTAGTTATTTTTTGCAAGTTAACGCCCTACTGACAGCGTCACACAAAAGCATCAAAACTAAGAGATCTGCGAGCTTGTAGATCTGCTACTTGCAATTTTTTGTACAGTTTTGGACATAATGAGGTTTACCCCCGACAGAGGCGGAACCCCTTTTGGTGTTAGCATTACGTTATGCTTTAGCTATTGAAAAATAGCAGATCTACAAGCTATGTAGATCTGCTTGTATGTCTGCTATTTTTTTTAAATCGAAGAACGACTGACATAGAACCATAGCTTTTTCAGAAAACTGTCAGGATGTAGAAGACATTTTTAGAATCTGATCTCAGGTCAGAATGGGTTAAACCATGATTTGTTGTGTAGATGAAATTCATTCCTTGCCTTTGACCCACCTTAACTATTATGAGCAGTGTGCTGCCACCTGGTGGCGCTCGGGGAGCAGTTCAGTGTTGATTTTGACAGCAAAGTTATATTTCTAGTTTTAGTCATAGTCTTTTTTATTTAGTTTTAGTCACATTTTAGTCACCTGGAATGTTTTAGTGTTAGTCTAGTTTTACAGTTGTCTCTCTATATTAGGCGACTTTGACATTATATTTCTCGACAATTCCACAGTAATCTGATACCAAAATCTTGGACTGGTGGAGAGATTTACAGAATGTGTGTGGTTGAAGGTCAAAGAATTATATCAATCGAACGGCTACGATTTACAATTATATCAATCGAATGGCCGCGTTTTACAATTCTATCAGTCGACCGGCCGCATTTTACAATTATATCAGTCGAACGGCCGCGTTTTACAATTCTATCAGTCGAACGGCTGCGTTTTACAATCAAACGGCTGCATTTTACAATTCTATCAATCAAACGGCTGCATTTTACAATTCAATCAGTCGAACGGCCTAGTTTTACCTGCCTCCTAGGGGGCCGTAGGGGTGTCATGGTGGATGCTTGGGGCAGTCAGGGATCTCCAGTGCTCTCGGTCCTCAGCTGTGCTCAGCAGCAGGGTCTGGAAGCTGCAGCTAGTCCATTCCTTGATGTTGTCCATCCAGGACTTTCTCTGCCTGCCTCTTCTCCGCTTCCCCTCCACTGTCCCCTGTAGGATGCTCTTTGACAGCCAAGTATGCCCAAGTATTTTAAAATAATACAAATAATATTAATAATCAGTTTAATTAAGTCCCATCCTGCACATGCATATGCACTATTGAAAAAACATCCCAACTCCAAACAACTTATATCAAAATTTGTCTCACTGTTCTCCAAACTCTCTAATCCATCAACAAACCATATTAAGGCTGCCTGGGAGGAGGATATTGGACTGGTGCTGTCAGATGAGCTATGGAGCGAGGGGTTGAGGAGGATCCACTCTGGTTCTGTCAATTCCAGATTGCAACTAATCCAGTTTAAAGTCATCCATAGATTACACTACTCAAAGGTCAGAATGAACAAAATGTACCCAGCTGTTTCCGATATCTGTGGTAGATGCAACATCTCCAAAGGCACACTGGGCCACACCTTCTGGTCCTGCCCAAAAATCGTTTTGTTCTGGCATAATATTTTTCATGGTACAGGACAGTAGGCCTATATCATATTAATATTGTTCCTGATGCTTTAGCTGCTCTTATAGGATGCTCTGACGCCTCTCTCGCACTGCCATACACCATACAGCAGACGCTTAATATGCTCTGCACACTAGTAGCCAAAAGAATGATTTTAACTGAGTGGAAGACATCGACTGTACCTTGTTTTATTAAATGGCTTAATTAATTTGTATCTTTGATACACCTGGAGAGGTTGCGTTGCAACAGACAGGACAGTCTAGCCACTTTTGAGTATATTTGGGGCCCTATTACTGCTCACCTTGACTCCGCTGCGTAACTGCTGACCTGTTTCCCCTACTGTTCATATAAATTTATATGTGCCCAAGTTTATGTTTATATTTTATGTGTTGTTATAGGTATGTATATCTGTATATACGTATATATATATATGTATATAGATATATTATATATGTTGTATTATGTATTATATATTTATGTTCTGTTTGGCTACTGATATCCATGCCCTCCTGCTCTACTCTTTCGATGTCTCATGATGGTTGTGTTCATCCTATGACCTATGCTCTTAACACGATAGCCCCCCCCACTCGTTTTACATACATTGCCCAGTCTGGTGTATGTGTCGTTGTTATGTATGTCTTGTTTGTCATGTCTATAAAAAACAATAAAAACTAATATAACAAAAAAGTCCCATCCTGCACAAAATTCTACATTCATTCAAACTAACTGACTGAGGAGGGAGTTTGAGAGATCTGTGTGATGATCATACATCCTGGTGTGAAAGTAAACATTTCAAACGTAATGTTGATAATGACACACTGACTATCAAGAAAATGAAAACATGTAGCACTTCATGCTGCCGACCCCTGCTGTAGTGGTACTAATGTACTGCACTGTACTGTACTGTACTCTGTGTGTGTGTGTGTGTGTGTGTGTGTGGGGGGGGGGGGGGGGGGGCACGTGTGCTCACGCGTGTCGGTGAATGTGGACATTGTGATGTAATTTGCATCAGCACCAAAATGTTGTGCAATAACAGCATGTGCATCATTTGTACAGTAAATATAACAGTTGCACGGATGCAATGTAGATGAATTCCTGTGGCATGAAGTTTGTTTTTGTGCATGGAGACATGTGAGCTAACGGAGTGGTTTGGTAGGAGAAGAAGCCGGACGGATAAACGGGCATATTGTTGCGCGCACCCCCCCCCCCCCCCTTTTCAATTAGGGTAGGGTAGGAGGATAAATAAAAATAGGGTTCGCCGATGATGCACCCAAAGTATAGAGGGTATGCGCGTGACATCCTCATCATACCCGGAAGTTATGCGGGAATACCTACTGCCTGCCTGCCTGCCTGCCCGCCCGCCTGCCTGGCGTCATGATGGCGTTGACCAAACAAGAGATAACGTTCATGTTACAACCATGACGCGTTACAATCGTGCAGGGCCTTGTTAAAAGGTGCTATGAAAGACCACCCACTGTTAATCCTAAAATTCAGTATGTAGTAAAAGTACAGTATGTGGCATTCTTAGAGGGCCCCCTACTGTTGAGAAATGGCGGTGCACCAAATGACATGCACTTTGATTCATAAATGGTGCCTTTATATAGTGTTTTTTATCCAAAGCGCCTTACATAGATAGTGCATAGTGATAAAATAATTGTTCCCCATCCGGATGAAAACAGTAAACACCATGGTGAATATAACAATAGAAGTAAGGTCATGGATATTCTGAAAAGTAGTGAAGACAATTGTAGTCATTTTGAGCTGGTATTTTAAAGTCGGTTTTAAGTGATTAAGGGTCCTGATTTGGGTTAATGAAAAACCCTAGTGAAGACTAATGAGTATTGACAAAAATTAAATACAAATATCCGCTGTCAAAATCGACACTGCTATCTTCATATAATTGGTCCTCAGTAATGTTCATGAACCACAGTTCAGAAATACCATGCACAGTTCAGAAAGCCATACACCTGGAAGACGGGTTTCTGCCAACAGCCCTCCGGCCATGAGACACAGACCGTATAGAAAGAAATGTTGGTATCATGAACATTTATTGGACCAACAAATAATATGAAGATAGGTTGAAAAGTGGTGAAGTGATCCTTTAAGCTGTGTATCTGACTGAAAGGCTGACACACTTAGTGCATGTGTGTGTGTGTGTGTGTGTGTGTGTGTGTGTGTGTGTGTGTGTGTGTGTGTGTGTGTGGCTGACACACTCATTGGCAGCTGTCACCTTGATAGATTACATTGTTGAGAAAAAACAATTGCACTCCGATTACTGCCTGAGGGGTGTGTGTGTGTGTGTGTGTGTGTGTGTGTGTGTGTGTGTGTGTGTGTGCGTACGTACAACTGTATATGTTCCGTGTGTTTTAACAGTTTCCGTGCTTTGAATGGATTACTCCAGGTTAATGTCGCTGCCATATCGGACATACACGACTTTTGTTTTATGTGTTTAATCCGCCGCAATGTAAAAAATAAATAGAAAATCCTTCCTCGCCGTGGAGAAAGAGAGTAGATGCATCTGTTTGGATGATGAAACCGGAAATCGTCACATGCTGTGGGCTGCTAGGGCTTCTGGGAAATTGAGGCCAATACAAACGAATGGGGTTCAACGCCTCATGGAGGAGGCTCCTGTGCTGCGTCTTCCGGGTGTACCAAGATGGCGGGTGGTCCGGCCGTTCATAACAAACGGGGGAAGCTTTTTTCGCTCGATTTTCGCGGATTAAAAGCCCAAATAATTCAGCGTATGCTCTAAAGGTAATACAACAATCCCAGTGAAGGGGGGTTGATTAAAAGTCTGGTAAATCGTTTTCCGCAGTCAAACTGTTAACCTGCTTCTATTATTTTGTGTCAATTGTTCAGCACCTTGTAGCTTTGCTTCGAATGGTGCTTCATAAATAAAATATACTTACTTACTTACTTAATTGTTGCTGCACTGGGATTGTTTTGTGGGGTGGGGGCCGGGGGGAGTCGGTGTGGTGTGGCTGGCTGATCACCTCAGGCAGGTATACTGTAGAGTTCAGCAGGCCATAGGCTGTGACCCTCCCTCCCTCCCTCCCTCAGGCAGGGGAAGGGGCCTGCCCATAACTGCTGGAGTGACCCAGTAGGATTTGATGTGGTGGAACCAGTCGCACGAGATACATCTCTCAGTCTGTCTGTTCTGCCTGCTGTTCATTAGTGTGAAGACTTTCATTCTACACACGAGGAGTGACAAACAGCACGACCGTCGTACAGGTAAGAACTCACTTGCTCAAGACTCTACACATCTGCCCAAAAAAAGTAAAAATTGATAGCGATAAGAGGGGCCAAGGAATGCAGCAATAAGAAAATTAATTGTATACAATACGCACAATAAGTGACGCACAGTGCAAAACATACTTTCTCCCCCAGCCTTCGGCCTGGTGGAGACAACAAAGCTTGTGTTCAGTCTCTTCACATCCTAAGCATTCAGATAATTAAACTGCCGTGTTGACATCATGTGCTTCAGTGCTTGTAGGTATCCACCATGCATGAACGTATCCTGAAAGCCCTGGAGATGCTGAAGGACGTCGATTTCCAAAAGTTCATTTGGTATCTTACGAAGCCTAATGTTCAGGGTCTGGAGCCGCTGAAAACATGCGCTGTGGAGAACATAAAAAACAAAATGCACTTGGTCGACCTGATCATTAATTCATATCACGGTAGCGAAACTCAGCTCATGCTGTCTGTCCTGCTGAAGGTCAACAGGATTGATCTAGCGAAGAGATTTGGAAAAATACCACCAGGTAAAAGAAGATATAGAGTAGGTTATATGACGCTGATAGGTTAATGATAACACATGCAACAACAGGTTAAAAATGATAGGTTAGATGACGTTGATAGGTTAATGATAATACATGCACCAACAGGTGAAAGAAGATAGGTTAGATGACGTTGATAGGTTAATGATAACACATGCACCAACAGGTGAAAGAAGATAGGTTAGATGACGTTGATAGGTTAATGATAACACATGCACCAACAGGTGAAAGAAGATAGGACGTTGATAGGTTAATGATAACACATGCACCAACAGGTGAAAGAAGATAGGTTAGATGACGTTGTTAGATTAATGATAAAACATGCACCAAAAGGGGAAAGAAAAGATGTGTAATGTTTGTAGGTTAATGTGGTAACGCGTGTTATGCATCCCATATCATGTCTGTAATACATTTTAGCCCAGGCTAAACTCTTATAGCCCCTTCACCGTCCTTAGTTCAGCGTTGATTGCAGGTGTGGTATAATGTCAAAGACGGGAATGAAAAAGGGTGGAAAAAACCTGCACTCCACAAAAACTCTTTAGAGCCAATACTGTACTGTATGTATGTATGTTTATTGTAAATAATAGCATATATATACTGTAGCCTATGAAGTTTAATGTAAATAATAATGTATACTGTAGCGGCTACTAGTGTAGAAATAGTGTTGCAATGCAATACAGCATCATCATACTTGTTGCTGGTTTATAAAAATGTATAAATATGTGTCATCGACATGTAGATATGAAATAAATGCTTAAACGTGTAGCTAGGTGTAATGTTAGAGACCACAGAAGACATGTAAATATGAAATAAATGCTTAAACATGTAGCTAGGTGTAATGTTAGAGTCCACAGAAGTGAACCTTTCAAGCCTGTTTTCTCAACTCGCTGTTTCTCTGCAAGACATTACTCTATAAGCCATATCTCCAAAACTGGTGGGTCAAACTGAACAACCAATATGTCAATTTGAACACTGTGTGGAAAGAGGAGTTAACGGGCAATTATGGGCACTGTATTTTGCTCATAAACCTCAAGTTTAGCAGCATATACAGTTAATATACGGTACAGGTGTGATGGTACAATTCGGGAGTTTACCAGAGTTTGTTGGAAAGTTTAACGTGAGTTGTCATTGCAGCTGTCATTGATCTGAAGGCTGAACTTGAGACCGCAGCATCATCAAACCAACAGACAGGTGAGTAAGATTAAAAGTTTTAAGGTAATACAGTCTAGGTGAAGTTGGGCCCAAATACATGGACTTCTATGGGGCTTTTTTTGGGTCCAGTGACAGCGCCACAACAGGCCATTATATGAACTTTCAGGAGTTTCAGGCTTCACAAAATATCTGTCTGACTGCCCCCCTGGTGTATACGCTCCCACTCCTCCATCTAAACATTATTGACATAAAAATAGGCTAACCCGTGTGTACACACACAGACACACACACACACACTGTCAGGCTTTCATTATACGCACGGCGCGCTGTACACGCGCACTTTCCCTCACCATTTAGGGTTATGAATCCATTGCAAAATATTGCATCGATTGCATCATTAACATGTATTGTAGGCTCTTATAAAGCGCACTCAACCAGGGATTTGATCTTTCATGCAGGAGAAGTGAATGAGGATTGGGAATCCTTTTATGAATGAATAGATCTTTCCAGGTAGAATATTAAACCTTGGGCCTATTTTCCGCATGCTGAACACCGCTGCCTGTGCGCACAATAGAGGTGTTTTACTAATTCCCCAGACATTTCTGAGATTCTCAGCAGAAGTGAGATTGTCTCTCATGGGCAGAGGCCAGAGGGGATACGATTGCACTGGTGGTAATTATGGTTTGCGCAGAAAGCACAGTGATTGTTTTTAAATAATATTGTAACACCCAAACCACACATATGTACATATCTTCTGTGGCTATGCAGAAGAGAACACAACTGGGTGTTATCCGCATTGTCAAGCCTGCATGCATCTAGCAAAACATAACCGTGCTGGACAATCACTTTTACACACATCACCTGCATTAAAAACTTTACGCACATAACCTATTAAAATTATATTCAAAGTATATTAAGCGAAAACAACCGGCATGTGGTTTAGGCTACACATTTATTATAGGGGCGCCCAGCCACACTGGCATAAAAAACAAATAAATACTCAAAGTACACATGCATGCATTTAAATTAGGGGTGCCGAGCCACACTGGCATAAAAACATAATAAAAAACTGTAGGCCTACTTAGGCAATAAGGCAATAAGGTAAGGCAAGAAAATAAAAAAAAGTATGATGTTTCCCTCCCTCCCTCCCTCCCTCAAGCAGGCTGGCTGGCAGGGGGTGGTGGTGATGGGTTGGTGGGGTGGCCTACTCAAAATTGACTATGAGGTACTGGACTGCCTCCCAGTACTGTTCAATTGTCCTGTCACCCCTCCCGTACTGCCTCCGCAGCCGCTGCAGCCTCTCCTCCTGCCTCCTCCACTTTCTTCTTTGGGTGGGCGGGCGGACACCACGGTCAGCCATCCCAATCACCGTCTCCACCAGGCGTTGCTCGTCTTTAAGACGCCTGATGAAGACCCATATAGATGGGTGGCGTCGATCCATAGTGGCATTCCATCTGTGATGGAAACCTGAAACAATCATAGATGTGTAAATAGAATTTACATACATACATTTCTCAATGACATTTATCTATTTGAACCAATTCTGCGTGAGAAGATGCACAGATGTAACTTGACTGATCTGCAAGCAATAGCGTGCGGTCTTGTGAGATCAGAATGGTCTCATAAGGCTATACCACACACACCTCCTGTCTCCTTACAAATTGTAACGTTTTACAATATATGTTTTTCAACTATGTTAACTAACTATTAAATTAAAGAAATATAAGTTGTTACCTTCAATGCGGTTGTTTGTTCGGTTGTCTGACCGACGGCGATAAACATTCCAGACGGCTGGGGGGAAGATGGCATTCTCCCCCACATACGTGTGCTCCATATACTGGACAAAATCGTCCACTTCTGGGTGCACACGCCTCAGCCGCCTGGTTTGTCGGGACGTGGCCAGGAGCCTAAAGTTCTGACGAACAATTGCAAGTGGCAGGAATCCAATGGCCATGGCCTTCCTGATCCACTTCTTTAGTTGCTGGTTGCGCCTGTATGGACCTGCAAAAGTTGTGTGAAGAAATATAAATTAACTCCCTGAAAATAGACTGAGATCAAAGTACTAAATTGCATTTATAGAAAGAAATGTTAACATGCATTCAAAACATCAACAGGGTCTTAGAATCTATGAACCAAATGACTCATTGCTGTGTGCGCTGCCACTATACCTGACAGGCCAAGCTCCTGGATCTTGCGCCACAGGCTCTGACAGAAGTGAAAGTAACAGCCATTTGGGCGGACTCCTGGGAGCTCAGCCCTAATGGCATTCATGGCTGCAATTTCAAAGTCTGTGCAGACTCTTTCTGGCATCCATCTGGTAGATTCATGACAGGAGGGATGAAAGATAGATAGAAACACAGACAGACAGAAAAATGGGTTAGGCTACTCTTATTTCTCACAAAAATATAAAGCAATGATACATGCAGTGAATGCAAACACACACACACACACACACACACACACACACACACACACACACACACACACACACACACACACACACACACACGGACACGGACACGCAGGCAGGCAGACAGACAGGCAGACAGACAGACAGACAGACATAACCTACTGTTGTCCTGTGACTTGGCGGACCTTCCGCTTTATGTGCCGTAGCACACTGCGGTACATCGCCTCCGTTTTGCCACTCATCAGGACAAATACAAAGGGGACCAAGTACAGGCCATGGACTGTGTAAAACTGATAAAACGGCCTAGGGCACGTTTTAAAAGTCCCGTCCATATAGATCTAAAAGAAAAAACGAATATTTAATTAATACATGCAAATACTGAGCTGGGATTTGTGATTAAGCAAACTGGATTATTGTGGGGAAAAAACAAAAAAAAACTATAAACTATATATTTTTGTAACAGTTGCTTTGGCAATGTAAACGTTTGTTTTATCATGCCAATAAAGCTCATTTGAATTTAATTGAATAGTCTTTTTAATATGAAATCACATTTTATTCACCGTTTACATACAGACTAGGCCTTCCCTTAATTGACAATTAGACAAAGGCATGTTGGAAATTAAGGCCTTAAGTTATATGTAACGAATGTAGGCTATGTCCCATTAATCATGAGGCAATAGTACATAACAATTAGCCTAATATTAGCAATAATTATATATATCATTTTGACTGATACAAAGTTTCATTGGGGAGGGGTTCTAACCTGGCGGCACTGAGACCACTTCCTAAAGTTGTCTTCGGTCCCGAAGACAACGTAGCCGTTGGGGATGTGGTGTTTCGAAAGAAACTCATCGCCCCCCCCCCCCCCCCCCCCCCCAGCTCACGGCCCATTCACCCTTAACGGCCACGTCTTGGAGGGCATGGGGTATGGGGGGCATGAGGCTGGCCCGTCTCCTCTCCAGTTGCGTCCTTACGGCCTCAAACCGAGGCATAGCCTGGACGTCGCCTGCCCGGGCCAGGATCTGATGTAATAAACATTATATGGGTTATGTTTTGTTCATATTTACTTGGAGAATTATGACAACCATTATGCTACAGAAATGTTCATTACCTGGTCATAGACCCTTCTGGATGGGAGAGATGGGTCGGCGGCCACCTGACGAAGCATTTGCTCAATCAGAGCAGTCGTGGCCAACAAATCCACCTCCTCCGCATGTCCATGTTGGCCAGGTGGATTTACCACGCGGATGTGGGGATCGTCCGCCTCCAAGTCAAATTAATTGGTGGTCACGTAGACCTGGCACCCTCGTCTCCCACACCGCCAGTAGATGAGGTCATTCCTGACCTTATTTCTAAGGTAACGGTAGTCGTCGATGACGAGCGCTCTTCCACCTCGACTGTTGGCTATTTGAATGAATATATTTGCCATCATGCACCATATGTAAAAATTTACTGTTGTCGGGTATGACGGCAGTCACGGCTGTGGGGGAAAGAAAAATCCCACGAGGCGCAGTCCTTTTATACTACTTAATTCAGGTGATATGCAGGTGATATGCGTTAAAAGTGATTTGGTTCTGTGCAAAATGATTGGCCACTACTAATTAATATAGGTTCTGTGAAAAGTGATTGGCCACTACAAATTAATACAGGTTCAGTGCGTAAAGTGATGCGTAAAGTGTGTGCGTAAAGTGATGGCCAAAAGATAATTAATGCAGGTGATGTGTGTAAAAGTGATTGTCTAGCACGGTTATGTTTTGCTAGATGCATGCAAGCTTGACAATGCGGATAACAACCAGTTGTGGACCCAAAAAAGTGTTCTCTTCTGCATAGCCATAGAAGATATGTACATATGTGTGGTTTGGGTCTTAGAATATTATTTAAAAACAATCACCGTGCTTTCTGTGCAAAACATTAACACCAGTGCAATCGTATCCCCTCTGGCCTCTGCCCATGAGAGACAATCTCACTTCTGCTGATTATAGTAAGATTAGAATCTCAGAGATGTCTGGGGAATTAGTAAGAGACCTCTATTGTGCGCACAGGCAGCGGTGTTCAGCATGCGGAAAATAGGCCCAAGGTTTAGAATTATGCTAGCTGGAAAGATCAATTCATTATTTCATTTATAGAAGGATTCCCAATCCTCATTCACTTCTCCTGTGAAAGATCAAATCCCTGGTTGAGTGCGCAGTCCCCGCCGGCGGCTGCATCGGCTGTCCACCTCATGAACAGCTCTCAGCGGGTAAATGGGAGACCCAATTGGTCTCCGGTTCCAACTCTGATGTTTTTTATTTTCCCTGGACCCCATTATTGCAATTGATGCAATATTTTGCATATTCTACTACTAATGTACGTGTTGCGTGCAGAGAGAGAGAGAGAGAGAGAGAGTATGTGTGCACGGTATAGTCTTTTCTAAATCATTAATGTTTAAATCGAGGACCACACACCAGTAGGCCAATAATAATAATAATAATACATTTTGCATATTCTACTAGGCCTACTGATGTTGCGTGCAGAGTGTTGCGTGCAGAGAGAGCGTATGTGTGCGCGGCTGCGCGCGATAGTCTTTTTTATTAATAATAAATATTATATTATATATATATAATATTAATAATTTTTATATATATATATATATATATATATATATAATATTAATAATTTGGATTCCCGTGTCGGAATGGCGGTACTTAAAAAAAAATCCCGTGTCGGAATGGCGGTACTAAAAAATCCCGTGTCGGAATGGCGGTACTTTTGAAAAAAAAAAAAAGTACCGCCATTCCGACAATTAGAAACCAATGTCGGAGTGGCGGGATGTCGAAATGGAAGGCTGATCCCTTGGCCGCCGACCCCCATCTCAAAATTGTTCCACGGACCCTCCCAGAAGCAAATATTTGAGTTAAAAACGTTCGCTCTGAAGAATATATTCCAAATTTTTGCCACATCTTCACGACTTTTCAAAAATAGCAGACCTACAAGCTCGTAGCGCGGCACTTGGTGCCGCACTACTATAGCTTGTAGATCTTATATTTTTCAATAGCTAAAGTATAACATAATGCTTAGAGCTTCAGGACCAGTTGCTGCTGTTTCAGGTCCAGTTGCTGCTGTTTCAGGACCAGTTGCTTGTTTTTCAGGACCAGTTGCTGCTGTTTCAGGACCAGTTGCTGCTGCGTCTGGTCAATCAGTGTCTCGACTGAAGGCTGAACTCGAGAAACGATTAGCATCATCAAACCAACAGACAGGTGAGTAAGATGAAAAGGTTTAATAGTAATCTAATGTATTTAGAACTACCAGAATTAAATTAACTACAGAAAAATTAATGCATTAAAAAAATTAACGCATTTTAATCGCACTATTTCTTTCACCGCGGAACGTGTCCGTGTCCTCTTCAGACAATAACACCACCAGACACTGCAGGACAGTTCACCAGACTGGGGGAAGCCGCTGAGATCACTTTGTCCCCGTGGATTGGAAATAGGATTTAAAAGTTTATCCGATGGTAGCGTGGATTACAGCACAGTTGTGTGCAATTATTCAATAAAGAATTATTAACCCTATTACTACAAAAACAATGTTTTATTGCTTAAACTTATGTATTCACTATTCATTGATTCACTAGTATACCAAAATCCATTTGAAAAAATGGCTCTCACAGTTCTTGGGTGAAATAATGATATGCGATTAAAATGCGATTAATCTAGATTAATTAACTACAAAGCCTCTGATTAATTAGATTAATTTTTTTAATCGAGTCCCAGCTCTAATTTTAGAGAGTAAAATAAATATACCCAGGGGTGAGTAAGATTAAATGTTTTAATAGTAATCTGATGAATAGTTGTCTTTTAGAGACAAGATATACTCAGGGTTGAGTAAATTGTTGTTTTAATCCATGTGTTAAGCCCTACAACATGCTACAGGTCGGAAAGCGACAAACTAGATACCTGAGTAAAGTTCACTTTGAGGTTTGAATGGAGCAGCTGCTGTTCAAACAGAGTCAGTGTTAATGATGCTAATGAAGGCTCTGTTCCATTCTGGTCAAACAGAGTCAGTGTTAATGATGCTAATGAAGGCTCTGTTCCATTCTGGTCAAACAGTCAGTGTTAATGATACTAATGAAGGCTCTGTTCCATTCTGGTCAAACAGAGTCAGTGTTAATGATGCTAATGAAGGCTCTGTTCCATTCTGGTCAAACAGAGTCAGTGTTAATGATACTAATGAAGGCTCTGTTCCATTCTGGTCAAACAGAGTCAGTGTTAATGATGCTAATGAAGGCTCTGTTCCATTCTGGTCAAACAGAAAGTAGGCTTTGTAATGACACAACTCGCCTTTGTTTTGGTGAGTAGCAAAAATGTTCTTTTTATTTACGCCAAAGAGTAGAGGCTGGTCTGCATTCATGCGAGCGGCGGAAGTTGATAGTAACATAGCTCTAAATGAAACGCATTAGAGCTATGGACCAGAGCTAGTGTTAATGATGATAATGATGGCTTTGTTCCATTCCACAATTATATCATGATATATTGTAGATTCAAATGTAATCTCGGTCATTCTTCAGTCACATTAATGATTTATTTTGTCGACTCTGTTTCCAGTTGGTGTTTCACGATCAGTTGCTGCTGTTTCAGGACCAGTTGCTGCTGTTTCAGGACCAGTTGCTGCTGTTTCAGGACCAGTTGCTGCTGCGTCTGGTCAATCAGTGTCTCCTGCAGGACGAGACTTCTTAAAATGTGAGTACACGGTGTGTGTGTGTGTGTGTGTGTGTGTGTGTGTGTGTGTGTGTGTGTGTGTGTGTGTGTGTGTGTGTGTGTGTGTGTGTGTGTGTGTGTGTGTGTGTGTGTGTGTGTGTGTGTGTGTGTGTGTGTGTGTGTGTGTGTGTGTGTGTGTGTGTGTGTGTGTGTGTGTGTGTGTGTGTGTGTGTGTGTGTGTGCGCGCGCGTGCGCGCGTGTGTGTGTGTGTATCTCCAAGGCACTTTACATGGATTAGATTGTGCATTACATTCACCCATTCACACACGTTCACACACCGATGTCGGAGGAAACCATGCAAGGCACCAACCTGCACATCGGGAGAAATTAGGGGTTCAGAGTCTTGCTTCCACACTAACTTTGGGGGAGCCCACAGGGATCGAACCGGGAACCGGCCATTATACCGCCCACTCTACCCCCTGAACCACTGCCTCCTTGGCTAATGAGTCATGAAGTGATGCAGAAGTCTCTATAACATATATTGGCTTACATTGGTCAAGGACACACGGCTGCAGAGAAGTGAGGTGTTGTCGGGTACTCAGTGAGAGCTGCAGGTTCTGCATGGAATGTTGCCTGTGTGAAGGCTGGAGACTGAGTGAGGAGTGTGGGGTGAGTTGCTGGTTATAGGTGCCACACCTAGACTGTGATTGGCTAGTGAGTTGAGTGGTGTGATGGCAAACACATGTGTGATTGTGGATGCAGGGAATGGGGAGTGTCCACTAGAGGCTGCCAGTCAGACAGCATGCAGATAATTCACAACAGCTGCCCCCACAGTAGCTCAGCTACTGTGAATATAGATAATTGTCTTTGCTGTTGAGGTGGCAGTGAGTGTAGTGCAGGGACAACCGGTGTAGTGTGCTGGGATGGACACAAAATGTTCAGTTGTTAGTTCGGGGGTAGAACGTTGTCTGGGATGCCCCATGGGACACAAACTTGGGGCTGGTGAGGGGAGGCATTCAGCCGCCCCGTGTTGACCAGATATTTGGGTTGGTGATGGGAGGTTACCTCAGGTGGACGGCCTGGAGGCTGGGTAGGAGCGGGACTGGCCGCCCCAGTCAGGAACGACAGGTGCAGGTGGTGACCAGGTGGTTGGGTCCACCCAGGGGACTGCAGCCGTCGACGCGACCACTCTGGCGGGCGACCGCTGTAGGGGAGCCAGACTGGAAACCGCCGACGCTGGCGAGGCCGTACTGGAGGGTCTGTAGGATACCTGGAGGGGTGGAGCTACGAGGGAGACCAGTGCTTTTGGCGGGGTCGCACCGGAGGGCGCTGATGCAGGTAGGACCAGGCAGGAAGTAGTGCAGCAGGTTGACTTGGCTCGGAAGGCGGGTCTGCTGTATACTGTGCACGTGGACCTGTAGTGGCTGTGGGCCCCCGGACTGGAGGCTCTAGAAGGGGTACTAGGCAAGGCGATGACCACGCCGGACTGGATGGCGTTGGACACGCTGGATTGGGGGGCGTTGGACACGCCGGGTCTGGAGGCGATGCACACGCCGGGTCTGGAGGCGATGCCCACGCCGGGTCTGGAGGCGGTGCCCACGCCGGGTCTGGAGGCGATATACCTACAAAAAAGTCTACCGTTTACTTGTTGTTGGTTTATAAAAATGTATAAATATGTGTCATTGCAGCTCAGGAGATGCGTGATCTGAAAGCTGAATTTGAGAGGCTAAACACTGCATCAAACCAACAGACGAGTGAGTAAGATGAAATCTGTCCGATTGCACAAAGGAGTGTTAATATACTTATATTAGATGTGATTCTTGGTTTATCTAAACATACATATTTTGTGGTGAGACATTGATTACTAAATACTTTGTTTACAGTTGTCTTGTTCTGTTGCTGGTTTATATAAAAAAAAACTCAAACTGAACAACCAATATGCCAATTTGAAGCTATATGATTCCCTGCTTTCAACATGATTGATTGATCTTAAAGTTACAATATTAATGCTTCTGATGACTCGTTAGGGGCTCATTAATAAAATTGTCGCAACCTCGCGGTTACAATATTAATGTTTCTGATGATGACTTTGATGTATATTTTGTGCACCAAGTGACTCATATGTCTTGTAGCGGCGATGGTTGAGTGGAAGAAATCGGAGGCTGCAACAGGTTATAGCCTATGAACTCATGATCAGTTTTATTGAACACAGAATTCACTCAGTACAAGGCGCCACGGGCAGAAGGCCCCGTGGGATTCAGGAGTCACATCGTAAGCCAATCTCAATGTGAAAACAACACGGTGGTCACAACATTGCAGTATTAGTAACTTCAAAGTCCCTCCTCCATGGGCTACCTCCGCTTGTGGTAGCCAATCAGAATGTTCACTTCACAGGATGTTCCTGTGAGAGTAGGAGGGACACATCTGACTGTATTTGATTGAATTGACTGTATTTGATTTATTTGACTGTACTTGATTGTGTTGATTGTATATAGATTGCCTTGTTGCTTTATTGTACTTTAATGTGCTTTATGAATACATTTTGATTTGATTTTAGTGGGAAATTGAATATTGTATTACGATTGTTTTGTTCTGCTGACGTTTTATGAAAATATGAATTTGTCATTGCAGCTCAGGAGATCCGTGATCTGAAGGCTGAACTCAAGAGACTAACCGCATCATCAAACCAACAGACAGGTGAGTAAGATGAAAAGGTTTAATAGTAATCTAGAGTAGATATACCCAGGGGTGAGTAAGTAATTAAATGTTTTAATAGTAATCTGATGAAAAGTTGTCTTTTAGAGACTAGATATACTCAGGGTTGAGTAAATTGTTGTTGTTTTAATCCATGTGTTAAGCCCTACACCATGCTACAGGTCGGAAAGCGACAAACTAGATACCTGAGTAAAGTTCACTTTGAGCTTTGAATGGAGCAGCTGCTGTTCAAACAGAGTCAGTGTTAATGATGCTAATGAAGGCTCTGTTCCATTCTGGTCAAACAGAGTCAGTGTTAATGATGCTAATGAAGGCTCTGTTCCATTCTGGTCAAACAGAGTCAGTGTTCCATTCCACAATTATATCATGATATATTGTAGATTCAAATGTAATCTCGGTCATTCTTCAGTCACATCAATGATTTATTTTGTCAACTCTGTTTCCAGTTGGTGTTTCACGATCAGTTGCTGCTGATTCAGGACCAGTTGCTGCTGTTCTGTTTGTTGATTCAATGATGACCAAGTACTTTGACTCCAAGGCTTCTTTATTCAATCAAACAGGTATACAAATGTTTGTCCTTGACATGAACTCTATCTCATCTGACTTTCTGTCTCTGTGTGCCCTTATATGGATTTCACTACTGACACAGACACTACAGACACTGACACCTTGTGGTTAAAGATAATAGATACTGATCATGATCATCACATCTCCCTTTCTGTGAAATATCTAATAATTCTATTTCTCTCTAAGCACATCACAAGGCAATAAGTATAAAACGAATACACTCTAAGGTAGTCAGCATAAATGATCATTTGACTTTCCTTTCCTGCAATAAACCTTGGACAATATTTTCAATTTTACAATGCTTTTTCTTTTTTTCTTTTTTACAATGTTTTTTGTTTTTGTTTTTTAATGCAGTTTTTTTTTAAACAGTCTGTTTCACAAGATCAGTCTGTCAGGCTTTATGCTTTCTCTTGTGGATCTCCTAAGTACAGGAGTATATGGTGTGGGTTGTGTATGTGTTTGTGTATCTGTGACAGGTGGAGAGATGGACTCAGACTCAGTCGGTCCTTCACTGAGCTCCTCAACAGTCTCTGGTGTTTTAAGAAGACTGCGGTGATTGCGTCTGAAGATCTGTCCTTCCTCTGTCCTCACAGTGAACGATCGTGGAGCTACTTCTTGAAGAACAGTGGCTTTTGTTTTCCATCCACCAGGCTCTTCAATCCTAACAGTGTCATTGCTTGACAGTGGTGGAAGCTGTTTTGCTGCTCTGTCATAGAATGACTTCTGCTTCATCTTTTGTAGTAGTATCTTCTGCTCCAGTTTCAGTTCCAGATGTTTATTTGGCTGATTTGAGATGCATGGCAATGTAGTACGAAGCTTTCTGTTGTTCAGCAGCTCAGCAGGTGACAGTCCACATTCAAGTGGTGTTGCTCTGTAGGTGAGTAAAGCTAGGTAAGGGTCTGAGTCACTATCAGCAGCTTTCTTCAGCAGTTGCTTTAAAATGTGGACTCCCTTTTCAGCTTTCCCATTTGACTGTGCATACAGAGGACTAGATGTAACGTGCTTGAAGTCATACTGTTCTGCAAATCTCTGCCACTCCTTGCTATTGAAACAAGGTCCATTATCACTCTGGGCCACATTAGGTATCCCTTGTCTGGAAAAGATGGATTTTACATGTGTAATGACACAGCTTGATGATGTGTTTGAGAGTAATGCCATTTCAGGGAAGTTGGAATAGTAGTCAATGACAACAAGATAATCTTTCCCCTTCAGATGAAACAAGTCCATTCCTACTTTCTGCCATGGTTTTGTTGGCACATCCACTAGCACCATAGGCTCTTTGGTTTGCTTGTTTCTATGTTTCTGGCATGTTTCACATCTGCTGATAATTATCTCAATGTCTTTGTTAATTCCAGGCCAGTAGGCCTACACTGTGTCTCTCGCCCTTCTTTTACATTTCTCGATACCGAGATGACCTTCATGAATTCTCTGTAGCATATCCTGTCTTAAATTGTGTGGAATGACAATTCTGTTTTGTTTCAGCACCAGTCCATCAACAACACTGAGCTCACCTCTGACGTGGTAGAACAGTGGGCAGGTTCCTACAGGCCATCCATTCTGCATGTTCTCCATGACACGCTGCAGCTCTGTGTCTTTTGATGTTTCAACAGCTATCTCCATGGACTTCTTGTCTGACACTGGAAGTGCAGCAGAAACCATGTTCACATGGCATTGAACATCTTCATCTGTTGTACTCTCATACCTCCTTGTGGGTGCTCGTGAGAGCGCGTCGGCAAGTATCAGGTGCTTTCCTGGTGTATATACCAGCTCAAAATCATATCTCTGCAACTTCATCATGAGACGTTGAATTCTTGGTGACATGTCATTTAAGTTATTTTTGATAATCGCTACTAATGGACGATGATCTGTCTCCACAGTGAAGGAGGGTAGCCCATATATGTAGCTGTGAAACTTCTCTAGACCAAACACCAAGCCCAAGCACTCTTTTTCTATTTGAGCATATCTGCATTCAGTCTCTGTCATGGTTCTGGATGCATAGGCCACTGGTTTCCAATGCTCACCTTCAGCCTGTAGGAGCACTCCACCGGTTCCATCTTTTGATGCATCTGTTGACACCTTGATCCTCTTGTTTGGGTCAAAGAAAGTCAATACAGGTGCAGTGGTCAGTGTATTTTTTAGATTCTCCCACTCACTCTCATGTTTGGCTGTCCATTTAAATAGATTTTCCTTATGCAGTAGCTCACGAATGCAGGATGTTTTGACAGATAAGTTGGGAATGAATTTGCCAATGAAATTTAGCATGCCCATTATTCGTAACACACCTGACTTGTCTGTGGGCCTTGGCATGCTCTGTATGGCTTTTATTTTTTCTTGATCAGGCTCTACACCTTGTGCAGAGAGCTTGTCTCCCAGGAAGACAATCTCTTGAACTCCAAACTGACACTTCTTTTGGTTGAGCTTTAGCCCATACTTTTGCACTCGCTCCATCACTTTTATTAGCCGCTCATTGTGTTCCTGGATTGTGGACCCCCAGCAGACAATGTCATCAACATAACATCTCACACCTTCTAGCCCCTCAATGATGTGTTCCATTATAGTCTTTCAGTGCAAGTGTCTTTCTCTGTATTTTTGGCCTTTCCTTCATTTCTTTGACATCTGACATGCTGATTAAATTTGCCTTTGCACCAGTGTCTAGTTTCATAGTGACCAAAGTTCCATTTATCTGCAGTGGTGCTGTCCATTTATCTTGCTTAATGGCATTAACCTCTTTTACAGGCTCATCTTCACAGTTCACCATGCCAACGAAAAATGTGTCACTCAAATCATCACTTTGATCACTGTCATCCACTACATTTACAGTTTTCCCTTTCTTTCTCTCTTTTCCTTTTGAGAAACACTGTTTAGCAAAGTGGTTCTTGCCATGGCAGTTAGAGCATTGCTTACCAAACGCTGGACACTGTCTGGGTCCGTGTTGTGAACCACACCTTTTGCAGTGGAATGTTGCAGCGCTCATTTGCTGCTGTGCAGGGCGTGTCTGTGTGCGTCTTTTTCCTCCTCTTGAAATTACGCACACAGCGCTGTCACTTACGCTGGTTGCGCCGTATGTCCTCATCTCACTGAATGTCTTTACATGCATCTGGGACAGTTCACTTGCATGACAGATCCTTATTGCTCCATCCAGCGTCAGCTCAGTTTCCCTCAGTAGCCTTTCCCTGAGTTTCTTATCCTCCACAGTGAAAACAATTTGGTCCCGTATCATGGAGTCCCTCAGAGTACCAAAGTTGCATGTCTGAGCTTTTAGCTTCAGATCAGTGAGAAAACTATCAAAAGGCTCACGCTGTTGCTGCACTCGAGAACGAAATACATATCTCTCGTATGTCTCATTCTTCTTTGGAGAGCAATGTGCATCAAACTTCTCGAGCACTTTATCCAATTTACTTTTGTCATCCGGGTCGTCATAGACAAACGTATTGTACACTTCAATAGCTTGTGGGCCTGCCATTGTAAGAAGTAATGCTACTTTCCTTGCATCCGACTTTTCTTCCAGTCCCATAGCTGCAATATACAGCTGGAATTGCTGTTTGAAGGCACGCCAGTTGCTGTCGACATTCATCAGCTTCAAACGCTCTGGTTTATCTATATCCATGTTGATTGCGGCAATTTCTTCTTTGCTTTATAGTTGAGTTTTTACTCCTGGTACCATGTTCTGTTTGTTGATTCAATGATGACCAAGTACTTTGACTCCAAGGCTTCTTTATTCAATCAAACAGGTATACAAATGTTTGTCCTTGACATGAACTCTATCTCATCTGACTTCCTGTCTCTGTGTGCCCTTATATGGATTTCACTACTGACACAGACACTACAGACACTGACACCTTGTGGTTAAAGATAATAGATACTGATCATGATCATCACAGCTGCTGTTTCAGGACCAGTTGCTGCTGCGTCTGGTCAATCAGTGTCTCCTGCAGGGAGCAGAAACAGACACGGTGTGTGTCCACTTTACATGGATAAGATTGTGCATTACATTCACCCAATCACACACGTTCACACACCGATGTCACAGGAAACCATGCAAGGCACCAACCTGCACATCGGGAGCAATTAGGGGTTCAGAGTCTTGCTCAAGGACACTTCCATACTAACTCTGGGGTATCCCACAGGAACCGGCCGTTATACCACCCACTCTACCGCTGAACCACTGCCTCCTTGGCTAGTGATATATATTATTTTCTTTTTCTTTTTTTACTAAAACTATGACGAAGCTATGATGACGAAATATCAGGACTCACACGAAATATCAGGCCTCACTCACACCTAAGGCCTCGATTACACCTATACAACAATGTTGCATGCAAGATGTAAGCAAGTTGTAAGTGTCATGGCCGTCCCAATGCATTTCCAATGGAAGCCACATGGTTTGACAAAACATTTTTGTTTGATGGCTGTGTTGTGCCCCCCTCCCCCGCATCAAACAAAAATGTTTTGTCAAACCATGTGACTTCCATAGGAAATGCATTGGGGCGGCCATGACACTTACAACTTGCTTACATCTTGCATGCAACATTGTTATGTAATCGGGGCCGGTGCCTACACACCTTTCCAGCACATGCTGTACAGCGCTGGATGGAATCTGTAAGTGTCATGGCCGCCCCAATGCAATCCTAATGGAAGTCATATGGTTTGTAGTCCACATTTTGGACTACAAGCAGTTGTATGGCTTTAGGCTGTGTTTCGACTGCGCCCCTCCCCCGCACACAACACAATGTTGTGTCAAACCATGTGACTCCCATCAGGAATGCATTGGAGCGGCCATGACACTTACAGATGCTGTACAGCGCTGGATGGAATCTGTTGGAAAGGTGTGTACGCAGGCACATGCTGTACAGCGCTGGATGGAATCTGTAAGTGTCATGGCCGCCCCAATGCAATCCTAATGGAAGTCATATGGTTTGTAGTCCACATTTTGGACTACAAGCAGCTGTATGGCATTTTCCTGTGTTTCGACTGCCCCCCTCCCCCGCACACAACACAATGTTGTGTCCAACCATGTGACTCCCATCAGGAATGCATTGAAGGCGGCCATGACACTTACAGATTCCATACAGCGCTGTATCCAAATTGCTGGAAAGGTGTGTAGGCACCCTAGGGTGCATACACACCTTTCCAGCACATGCTGTACAGCGCTGTATGGAATCTGTAAGTGTCATGGCCGCCCCAATGCAATCCTAATGGAAGTCATATGGTTTGTAGTCCACATTTTGGACTACAAGCAGCTGTATGGCATTTTCCTGTGTTTCGACTGCCCCCCTCCCCCGCACACAACACAATGTTGTGTCAAACCATGTGACTCCCATCAGGAATGCATTGGAGCGGCCATGACACTTACAGATGCTGTACAGCGCTGGATGGAATCTGTTGGAAAGGTGTGTACGCACCCTATACATCTAGCATACAACATTGTTGCATGGTAGATGTAAACAAAGGGTAAGTGTCATGGCCGCCCCAATGCATTTCCAATGGAAGTCACATGGTTTGACACAACATTTTTGTTGTACAGCTTTCGGCTGTGTTTCGACTGCCCCCTCCCCCTCATACAACAAAAATGTTGTGTCAAACCATGTGACTCCCATTGGAAATTAATTGCGAGCTTGCAAGTCTCATGCATTAGCTATACAACAATCTGTTGTGAGTTAGACACACGCAGGACACACTTGTGTCCTGTGTGTTCTGTGTGTCATGGCCACCTCAATGCATTTTCAATGGGAGTCACATGGTTTGAAGACACAACCTTGTTGTATGGCTGTCTTCGTCAGTCAGCCAGCCAGTCAGCCAGTCACTCATCCAGCTAGTCAGTCAGTCAGTCAGCTTTATGCTTTGTTGCATGCTGATAATAGCTTATCTATCTGCAATGCGTTGTAGAGCTTGTAGATCTGCTATTTTCAGCATGCAACCAAACCATCAAGGCCCGCCAAAATAAATTTTAGTCGACTAAATCAACTGTAGATTTAGTCTAATAAAATCTTATAATTTGTCAATTAAAACTAGACTAATTAACATTTCATTGTGATTGTGAGTAAAACTAAATTAAATTTTATTCAAAAGACTATGACTAAAATTAAATCAGAATTTGCTGTCAAAGTAATAATTCGTTTTTAATTAAAGTTAAAGTTAATTAAATACTTTCCCAATTCTAGTTTTTTAGCTCGGTAATAAAAATAAAAATAAATCTATTAGTAATTATGGGGAATGTGTCAGAGGTGAGATTGAACAAGTTCATACAAAAATAGCAAAAATAATCAGTAGTTCTCAAACTATTTCATGTCAAGGACGTGCCACAACGCGTCACAACGCGCCACAAGGCGTCACAATACGCCACAAGGCGTCACAACGCGCCACAAGGCGTCACAACGCGCCACAAGGCGTCACAATACGCCACAAGGCGTCACAATACGCCACAAGGCGTCACAACGCACCACAACGCGTCACAACGCGCCACAAGGCGTCACAACGCGCCACAAGGCGTCACAACGCGCCACAAGGCGTCACAACGCGCCACAACGCGCCACAAGGCGTCACAATACGCCACAAGGCGTCACAACGCGCCACAAGGCGTCACAACGCGCCACAAGGCGTCACAACAGCGACATGTATACACACACACAGACGAACACACACATAAATGCGCACAAACAAGCACACACAAACACAGACGTGTGCGTGTACACACACATACATAAATACAGACCCACGCTTACAAACACACATGTACATGCACACACACATACACACACACACACACACACGCACGCACGCACGTACGTACGCACGCACGCACGCGCACACACACACTCACTCACACTGTCGTTGTTGTTGTTGTTGTTCTTATTATTATTATTATTAATTACCCTTATTATCATTATTATTATTACTATTAGTATTTATTACCCTTATTATTAATAATAATAATAATAATGTTTCATTCCTCCTGTGTCCATGGGCATTCCATTCACAGTGAACATACCAGGCGGACATGAATATGTTAATCCAGTAAGTATTCTTTATATGTTTTGTGGTTTTAACTTATATTCCGCTTAGAATTTGAACCATAACGCTTTCTACAATCATTTTATTAATTAGAATTTAATTGAAATGTCATTTATTATTATTATTATTATTACAATAATAATAATAATAATTATTATTATTATTAGTAGTAGTAGTAGTAGTAGTAGTAGTAGTATTAATAATAATAATGTTTCATTCCTCCTGTGTCCACTAGGGCATTCAATTCATAATGAACATACCAGGCGGTTTTCCCGTAGGCAGCATCCTCGAAATTCAAGGCATGGTGGACCTCGATGCTGAAAGGTGCATACCGTAGTCCGTAGTCTTAGATGACATGATTGTATATAAATATATTGTTTGTTTGGTAAGGAAATAAATAGCTGACTATTCTATTTTCCAGATCGAGGCTCTAGTATTGTGCTTTTTCCTATCCTACCTAAAAGTAGGCTATAGACACTCCTCCTGGTCAAATGTTACTCAATTAAGTTAAATTTTGAACTTGAGTTAAAGGGTCCGACCAACTGCAGTAGCCTACTTGCTTTTGACAGACAGACAGACAGACAGACAAAACGTCTGCTAATCTTCTTTTCTTCCCAGTATCGGAATCGACCTTCATTGCAACAAGGGGATCGCGCTTCATCTCAACCCGAGATGCCACCAGTACCATTGGGTGCGCAACAGTTGTTTGGATGGGGTCTGGGGTGACGAGGAGAGATCTGGAGACAGGCACTTCGAGCGTGGCAAGCCTTTTATGGTACACTATATTTAGCTTAATTTCAGTATTATTTACTTCTGTAAATATTGTGAGCCCTAATGGGAGTATAATAGTTGATACAAGCTCACAACGTGTGTTAGATACAACGCGTAGTGAGCTTGTAGGCCTATATCGTCTTTTTCTTGTGCACCATCACAAAATTGTGCAGGAAAGGGCAGTACTTCTCAACAGCTAAAACCTTAACATACCTTAACATAACATAACATTTCTTAAGAGACTTTGTGTCAGAATTTCAGAAAGAGCCTTTCTGTCAGAAAGTGTAAAAATAGCATCACTTTAGTGAAATTCAAACCCATGCCATGACTTTGGTGTTGTTTGGGACCTGTTTTTGCATAGTAGGCCTATTTGATTTGAACCTTCTTTTCTGACTGAAAGGGTTTTCTAAGGAAAAGGGGCAGCCCTACGAAAAGTCGCCCCTCTTTCTGTCAGAAAGACTTGACTGGAGATTTCTCCCAACACCAATATGGCAGCAAAGATAATCAATGCGTTGCTTGCCGTAGAAGAGACAATTGCAGTTTTCAGTCCTGTGATGATGTGAATGATCATATACAAACATTTGTGTTTTCTATAGGTGAAGATCAAGGCTGAACGTACAAAGTACAGCATTATGTTCAACGATGTTGAAGTCTTTACCTTCAACTACCGCTTCTTCGAACTTGATCTCATCGACAAGGTGGAGGTGAAAGGAAAGGTGAACCTCACCTATGTGAGGTTCTGAGTACAGACAAGACCAACCATCACATCCAAAGGAATATTAGCCTACTATCATCAGAGGCTTTATTCTACATCTTTCTATGCTACTTCATTTGTTTAATAAAATGATTTGTGTAATTGTTTTGCATGGTGAAGACTATACATAACACAATCATCAGAAATCACCATTTTTGGAATTGACAGGATTTGTTACTTTCTCAATTTAGTAATTTATTGTGTTATGTATGACCACAGAATCATAAGATACATGATTGTCTTAATTATACAGTTTAACCATTTATACCACCAAATGTAGGCCTATAGGTGATCATTTTAGCTTTAGAAATGTGAATTGATTTTTAAGAATAAAGACTTCTATGCATCAAGAATCAACTTTCTTTATTATTATTATTATTATTATTATTATTAATATTATTATGTTTTTTAACCTCATTAAACCCCACAAAATGTGTCATGTGTGATGTGAAATATGTATAACAAATATATGATTATGCTTCACTCTGAGTCTTCTCACACTCTTCACTCTTTGATACATATAAGGGACCAGGGGCCATCATCACCACTACCTCGCTGAGCATAAAAAGGACTCAAAGACATAAAAACATCCTTCTATCTGTAAATCTTGACCAATTCAGGCCTAATTTAGGCACTTTCATCAGGATTAACCATTTATTGGATTCAGTTTGCTCCTGTGATAGACTAATATATTTGACACAAGGAGGCTGGGGGGGACGGAGGTGGGAGTTTGTGTGACCTGTGACCTAGTGTGTCACACAAAGCTGAGTATGAATCGTGAACTGTTATCTGCTTAGAATGTATGCCTAATTTGTATTGTCATCATGGTCCCTGCCAGTGTCCACATGCCTCACACCTCAAATACCCAAATCCCAATATAGGCTGGTCAAGAAACATGAACGTGAACTTAAGACCATACAATGATATGGGACACCTTAATTTATATTTGTAAAATAATTCACTGAATTCCATGGCGGTAGGAACAGTATACTTTACTGTATGTACTGTAGCTTTGTTCTTTTTGTCTCCACCAGGCCGAAGGCATGTGGGGAGAGTATGTTTTGCACTCCGTCCGTCCGCGTGTGTGTCCGTGTGTGTGTCCGTGTGTCCGTGAACAGCTAATCTCGGCCACCGTTAACCCGGTCGATGCCATATTTTGCACACACACTCCCTGGATGCCAACCATGAACCTCTGCCCCAAACTTTCCAGAACGGCCTGTTATAGCGCCACCAGGAGGCCGCTTTGTGCAAAACAAGTTTTTCGATGCCATATTTTGCACACACACTCCCTGGATGCCAACCATGAACCTCTGCCCCAAACTTTCCAGAACGGCCTGTTATAGCGCCACCAGGAGGCCGCTTTGTGCAAAACAAGTTTTTGCACAGTACACCTACAGATTTTGTCCAAACATCACGCAAATTGGTACACAGTCTCTCTAGAGCCATTCAACGAAACGGGTCTTTCAGATTTATCAGACTCCATCCTGATTGGTTAAGATTGGCTTCCAAAGTTCACAGGAGTGCTCAGTTTCAAACAAAATGCTGCAAATCATGAACACATCGCGTGATTTCCGTGAAATTGTGCACCCACATTCCCACTAGGCCGAGGACGAAATGCCACATGAACAATTTCAACTCAGCCTCAAGGTGGCACTATAACTGGCCGAAAAGTGTTTTTACCTCTAACTGCACGGATCTGTGGATAACCTGGTGGAGACCTGTGCCCGGAAGGGCACTTTTTCTAGTTTAAATTATTATTTTGGTAATACCAGTTCCAGACAATATTTGCGCTACATGTTACTGTATGTATATACTGAAACCAAATAATGGCCTTGTGCAGGCCGGTGCAAAAATAAATAACAGCCTATGGCAAATAACGGCCTAGGTCCTTATAAACGCCTGGGGTCCGAATCGATTTTGCATATTAACAGCCCGGGCTACTATTTGGTAATATACGGGTACATAAGATCGATGCAGTTATAGTAAAACAGGAATTGGCCTGTTATAGCGCCACCGTGAGGTGGGAAAAAAATTGAGGTGGGGAAAAAAATTGTGGCATGTCGTCCTCGGCCTAGTGGAAATGTGCGTGTATAATTTCACGGAAATTGCACAGTGTTTGTGATTTGTGGCATTTTTTCGAAACTCACCAATCGTGTGAGCTTTGGAAGCCAATCTTAGCCAATCAGGATGGAAGATGGGAAATGGTGCCGCTCCGTGTTGATCACATAGTGTATACCGAATTGTGTGATGTATGGATAAAATGTGTATGAGTAATCTACAGAAATGTGTTTTGTCTAAATCGGCCTCATGGTGGCGCTATAACAGGCTGTTGGCATCCAGGGAGTGTTTGTGCAAAGTTTGGCATGGATCGGGCCAACGGTGCCGGAGATTAGCTGATAACGGACGGACGGACGGACGGACGGACGGACAAAACATACTCTCCACCCATGCCTTCGGCCTGGTGGAGACAATAAATGAATAATTTACATTTGGGGGATATGTTACATTCCCTTAGATGTCTAGGGGTTATTAAAGGATGGCAAGTTAACTGTTGTTTATTTCACCGTATGATAATAAGGTATAATTATACAATAGACAGAAGGTTATGCAGTACATACAATAGTATATATATATATGTGAAATATATATATAACCTCCTATCTAGACAACCTGTACGCTACTACTAACGATAGTTTATGGGTTTCCAACCAAATCAAAATATGGGCTGAGCCCTCTACTCGTTTTTACAAGTTAATTTAATTTAATTTAATTACAATGAAATCGGCTATATGGGGCAACACAGGGAAACAAACAAAATAGACTATACCTATTCTGGAAATCAAATGAACCCTCTATCTAAACCTAACCAGCAAAAGGAAAAGAAGGGTTACAAAGGATTTAATCTATCTAAACTCTCTACTCTAACTACTGCCTCCGTAACCTCAAACATCGAGACCATATAAATACGCAGGGCGCTCTACACCTGTAGGACCCTGGTATATGCTTGTACACAGATTTGGAGTTTCACAGCTCCTCTGGAGTCTGGACAATGTGCGCTCAGTATGACAGACTGAGTCACAATGCCAACGAGCTCACATCACAGCTGCGCTTAAGTAGGCTTCCACAGGCTGGCCCTCTGATCGTCGATAGGCTCACGGTGACGAGGTGGGCAGGTAGAAGGTGGATGTTCTCCGCCTCCAAGCACCACAGCAGACCAGACCTGTGACTGAGAACCTCAATCAGCACTCTATACAATGCAACAGCATGTGACTGACAAATAACCGTATTACCATAATCACTGTATACTATATATTATATATATAAATATAATCACGTTATAATATATATATATAAATACAATCCCCAATTATGTAACAGGATATCTTTCACAATAATAAATAAAACATGTTCTAGAGTAGACATTCTAAAAACATATATTAGTTATTTTACTTACTTTTATCAGGGTTAAAGGTCAAAGATCATAGGTTCAAAATTGGTCAAAATTGCACCAGTCCAGAGATTTTTAATTTGTGTGAATTTCAGGCTCTGTGGGGGGTATTTATATGCAAATATCATGACCAATGGCATTGCAATGAACATCAATGATGACGTTTAGGTGAAAAAAGATCATATATATATTTTTTTATTAATTAATTATATTAATATGTTGTATTGCAACAGGGTTACAGGGTTAAACGTTTATTAGACTACTACAGGTTTTAACATACATCTCTGGAATGAACTCCCAGGACCGAGCAGATCACCTACAATGCCACATTTTTTGTATTTTTCCAGTTTCTCATGTGTCTATGAGGTGACAGTACTTCATTAGACACCCCAGAGTTGTTTTTATGTGCAATGGTGTATTAACTTTGTATTTAGGGTTTCTTCCTGGAGGCTGAACCCTTGACAGTCAAACGGGCCAATGAAATAAACAGCAATATAGTGACACCACACTATCAGCCCCTCCCCCTTTATCATACAACTACAGCTGTGGGTGCGGCATCAGTTCAGGTGGATCACCACCCATCACCACCCACCAGGCAAACCAGGCATACTTAATTAACTGGTGGGCGTGTCCACATGAAAGCATGATTTTAACAAATACTGATCATGTTTTAGGGTGGAAAAAAATCGTGGCACTCCATCTTTAAATCACAGCTAAAAATAATAATAAGCTTGTTTACTGCTGCCTTTCATTGAGATCAGAGATGTTTATTTATTTTTTCCCTGCACTTTAATTGTGACTGTTTATTTAAATCAGAACAATTTTGGGCCACAATAATGAATCGTGACATGACATTTTCATATCATCCGGTCCTTAATCCTTAATCTACCTACACATGGTGTATAGGGCAGGCATGGGCAGGCTGACCATGTAGTCCCCTGTGGTCTGCTGGCACTGCGTGACGTGACATCACAAATGATTTCCCTTTCATAATCTCTCATACTGTCATCGCAGATCACAACTGTGTTTGCTTGATGGCTGCCTCCATTCTAAGTACATAAAACACACACGCACGGACAGGCCAGGGAGGAGGGCTTGTACAGTAGGCTACAGTGCTACACTGTAGTGTAGCCATATATAATTATGACACCACATCAAAATGTAATATTCCCAAATGATTGATTGTCCATAGGATACGCATAACAACCTTAGAAATATTTTCTTTCACATCAGGGTGTATTGATCATTAAACTCAGAGCAATAACCCACCCATGTCCCAGAATCCCTCCCCAGTCATGGGTTAGCATTTTGAATGAATGTACAATTATGTGCAGGATGTAATTCGTATAATGGACTTAATTTAACTGACTTTTTGGAATATTACATTTTTAAAGAAAAAAAACGTATCTGTCTCACACTTATGCCAGTGTGCCAGTGACTACCCTTCCCTGTGCCACCCGTTCCCAAGGTTGCCTACCCCTGGGCTACAGTACTACGGTATAGTACTGTACAGCACCACTCAGTTCAGACAGGTCTGATTTTACAGTTTTACAGTCTTTGTAAAACTGGGGATGGAACCCCCGAACTCCCAACCTCAGGGGCGGACAGACACCCCCTCACCCCATCAGACCCGCTCGGGTAACTTCTTGACCCTCAAGGTCAAGAAGGCAGCATTCTCTGAAGCGTTCTCCAGAAAACAAATCTCTGCCCTCCTTGGGTAAATTCAGGGAAATGATTTCCAGCACTTAAAGTTCAACATTGTAACTGTTTTAATTAATTATCTATATTTTATAGTTCTAGTTTTCAGTATTTACTGTGTTCCGATGCATATATTTAATTGTGTCATTTGTTGTATTTTGCCGATTTTGCGTTCTGTATTCGGCTACATTGAAAATGAGGGCCTGCCCCTCAATTGCACTCCGAATTTATACAAAGGTTATGACTGTAATGGAAATATTAGATTGCCAAATAGATCACACACATATATATACATTATTAGGTGTTTCTTATCCTTCCATTCAGTCTATTTTCACCATTGAGCTCATTCTGACTGAACGGAAGCTGTCAATCTGACAGCTGAGTCTCCACGCTTATGTCGGCAAAACGTGTATTTGTGTAACTATCCCGTTTAGAACAGAAATGAGACTCGCACCTATGTCTTCCTCTGACAACCTACAACCATGAAAGGAGATGTTGAATGACCACCTGTTACTGACTGTCTGTTTTATTGTTGTAAATGTGGATCTGCTGGGGAATAAAGGGGTGTGGACTCATTGATGAGGGGGGAGAACTGAGAAAGAAGTCATGCTATCATTTCGCTGTACTGAGGACCGACTGACAATTCTGAATAAAGATGATGATGCCTGAATCTTGATGCCGGAGTCCTGCTTCTGATGCTTCCCTCTGCTTACTAATATTGAGATCAAAAGCTCCCAGAACATGACCCCGTGCGCCACACCACAAGGCCATGGAGGTGGTTTTAAGCCTCCATGTCGCATAGCCTATTACGATTTGCCATAATCAAGTCCCACTGGATGATGTGCAGTTGGCAAAATTAAAATGGTGGGTTTATGGTTATTAAAAAAACAAGCAGCTTTAGTCATTGTTGGCCTGCCGGCCGGCCGGCCGGACGAACGGTCAAGGTTGGAGAAAGCGGCGTGGATTAACAGACCACACAAAGCCCGGCTGGGCCTGCCTGCTGTCACTTCAACCCCCAACCCATCTCTCTCTCTCTCTCTCTCTCTCTCTGTCCGCCTCTCCACCTCGCTTCATCCCTTTCTCTCTCACCCCTGTCTTTATCTCCCGTGTCATCCCTCCATCCCTCGTGGTCACAATCCCCTTTGTCTCTCCCTCCCTCTCTCTCTCTCTCTGTCATTCATTGATCTCAACCTCGGGCCAAGCTGTCGCCGCACCTTTCTCCGTCGTTGATCTTTTCTCTGGTCTCCAGCTGTCCACTCACTCGGTGGTCTCTCTGTCACTTCACTGCCTGCCTGCCTGCCTCCCTCCCTTCCTCCCTCCCTCCTGCCCTCTCTCTCTCTCTCTCTCTCTCTCTGGTCTCCATTCATCTCTAAAGTCTCTCTCTCTCTGGTCTCCATTCATCTCTAACATCTCTCTCTCTCTCCAGTGTTCACCTCAGACTTCACTTCACCTTCCCGCCTTTCTCCAGCTCTAACCTCTTTCCACTCATCATCATCATCATCTCTGACTCCACTCCGGAATCCTCCCGTCCTTTTCTTTTTTCTTTTTTGGCTGTTTGATATTTTGTGGAACTTTTTTACGCTTCAAAGCCAAAGCAGAGAGATAGCCGGCTCTATATCTCCGGGGTGGAGTGACAAAGGTTCGGCATCGATCGGGGCTCCGGAATCGAACTTGGGACCCGCCGTCTGCCATTGGACCAGTGTGGTACGTGGCCTCTTATACCCTTTAATACCTGGAACGCACCTGTGTCGCTTTAGCCTTTAAACCACTTCAACCATTATTTCTAAACTTTAGCTGTTGAGAAATAGCAGATCTACAAGCTCATAGAGCGGCACACTGTGCCACACTATGAGCTTGTAGATCTGCTATTTATTTTTAAGATCGTGAAAACGTGGAGCAAATCATTGAATGTATTTATTATTTCATGCAGTGAATGTTTATGATTCAAATATTTGCTTCTACAGGAGTCCCAACATATTTTGAGATCATATGGGGTCCTTTGATATAGAAAACATTTCTAGAAAACTATTTTATAGAAGACATTTTGTAGAATCTGGTCTAAAATGGGTTAAAGGGAATGTGACAAAAAAAAACAGTTTTTGTATTTATTCTTATTTCTTATAGTTTTTTAGGTTTGCTTTTAACATTCAGTATAGATTTTCTGTGGTCTGGGGTTTTCTGGCTCAAACAAGTGCTCTGATTGGCCTGCATGTGGACTGTGAGGGAAGAGTCCACAAAGCCCATAAGAATGTGCCAGTCACTGTTGAGGGCATTTTGCCCGTTTTCATTGCAGCTGAAAAGGCTCCAGAACACACAGAGAAAACCCCAGACCACAGAAAATCCACTGAATGTTCAAAGTTCAGGTTTGTGTGGGTGGTAATTGTTTGACATCATCATCATAGAGTTATGCGGGAATGTCTACTGAGTGGCAAAAAAACTACTTTCTGGCCTTGACAGCCCCATACAACCAAACAGAAAGGTCCTTATTGATTGTACAAATCACACCCGTGTGAACTGAGTGGTGCAATTCAACCTCTCTCTCTCTCTCTCTCATTAGCAGGCAACAGAGCAGCACTATCCCTCTCTCTGTTTCTGGCGCCTCCTACTGGTACTAATAGTCATATACTGGTGCTCATGACCACATGGGTACATAGGTGTACACAGACATTGCTGGTTGTAGGAGTGGTTGTACCACTCAATGACTTTAAACAACATTAAATTCATTTGCCACTCGATCTGCCATTCACTTTATGCATGTGCATACCCTCTATTGAGGTCATAAAACCTAAAAAAAAACAAAAAAAACAGACCAATCTGAAGTGAGTGGTGCAACAGCGCTCCCTGTTGGTACCTTAAACATATAGAGACATAAGCCAAATTCCAATACCCAATATCTCGGCCACTCGCTCACTCACACTCGCTCACTCCAGCATGGCAAATGACGGTGAAATTGGTGACCTGCCAAATATGTGACCATCTTGTTCACACAACTATTACATGGAAGTCTTTAAATACATGGCCTAAATACAGTTAGGTTGAACTCTGCTAATGAACAAACTGCAACAATTGACATTAGGACACATTTACATTATGTGATTGTCTACACGGTTGTCACATATTTCAGCAGGTCACCAATTCCACCATACTGGGGTGGCCGAGTGTGAGTGAGCGAGTGGCCGAGATTTGGGGTATTGGAATTTGGCTATAGGGACACGGGACACCACCAGGGAGGGACGGACAAAGCTGGGCATTGGAGTGGCTGCACCAAAAATAAAGAAAATTAATGTCATGAAAACTTTAATAACAACCGATCCCTTCCATCCTTTCATCCGCCCAGCCTTCCCTTCCTCCTCCAGCCCTCCGGTTGTCCAGAACAGGCCCGTCGTGTTGTGTCGTTGCGCGGCGGTGAGCTATGAGCCCGGCGCCGGCACCGCCGCTGCCGCCGTCATCATGCTGGGCTTCGAGTTCAACCAGGAGATTGACCCGGTGACGCTCAACCTGTGCATCCTGGTGGCCAGCTACGTCATCCTCCTCCTCGTCTTCCTCATCTCCTGCATCCTGTACGACTGCCGCGGCAAGGACCCCACCAAGATCTACGCGCCCGACACCGTCGCCAGCGTCTCCGCGGCGACGGCCGCCGCCTCCAGAGCGGCAGCAGCGCAGCCTCCTCCTCCTCCTCCTCCCGGGCAGCCCGGCGACCACCGCCACCTGCAGTCGCCCGTCCGCCTGGTGAGCATGCCCAACTCGCCGCGTGGCGGCGGCGGCGGCTACGGGCCCCACGACGGCGCCGCCTCAGAGCCCCCCGACCCGAGCCACGACAGAGAGCGAGAGAAAAGAAGCACGCTGGTCTGAATGAGGATGGATGGATGGATGGATGGATGGATGGATGGATGGACCATCATGGACGGCTGACTCTTGCTGCTACTGCTCATTCTTTTAGTTTGTGTTCTAGTTTTATTTTGTTCCACGGAGGGCGCTTGGAGGTTGGAAGACTGGCGATGGATGCAGAAGGTAAGAAGTGTGCGGGCGTGTCAACTGCCATATTAACTGTAGGTCTATACTATAGGCTACTCAAAATCAGTTCAAACACGGAGCATCTGCACATCACCTATTGCACCTGACCACATGGACCCCTCTGGGCATGTCATGGACATTTGGCCAACATATATAGGTGAACATTCGGCGAAAATACCACTTCTGAAAGGTGGCTCGCAAGGTGGGACAAAATGAGGGTTGGGCCCCAAGTACCTGCACCCAGGTACATTTTCCTGAATGTTTGGAAAATGTGCGGAAATATTTCGAAAATGTTTCAAAGTTTTCTCCTATATAGGTATCAAATTAGTATGTACCTTCAGAAAGTTCAACAGCTAAAAAGAAAACCAAACCCGATTACATTCCAAAAAGCAGTATTCTACCGTGGTTGCATTTGAATGATAGTCGACTGCAGGAACAATATTATTCAATACCTGCGTCGTAATGTATTTTATGATCATTTCAACTGGATGTAAAAAAAATAAAAAATAAAAGGCACTCAAAACCAATCTCTTCTTCCTTTCTCCAGGAGCACGGCTCAACCTGTTGGACTACATACAGCCTGTCAAATGACTACAAATCCCGCAGTTCATTGGATGACAACCATCAATGGACTGCACATAACATCATGAACCCGCCTGTTGACAGAGTCACGGATATAGAGCTTAGAGTTCACGGGACCGAGGGGCACGGTGGCACAGTTGGTAGTGCTGTAGCCTCACAGCTAGAAGGTCCTGGGTTCGATTCGGCGGCGTGTTTCCTCCTCTGCGTCATTAGTGCCCATACCCGAAGGCGGGGTTGGCGAAAGGGCCTTTATGTGTGGAGTTTGCATGTTCTCCCCGTGTCCCCTAGGGTAGGTACCCTCACAAAAACATGCAGTAATCCTGGTCTCTAAACTGCCTCCCCCTGGCCAGCCGGGGCGCCTGATGGAGGGGAATGGAACTGGTTGGAATAACGTGTTCCTTCCACGCGCTACGTCCAACCAGGGAAACTCCCCCCTGTCAGGTGTAAAGGAGCAACTTGGACACTCAAGCATGAAGGACGCATGAGTTCAAGTCCGTTGCTCTCCCCAGGTTGGAGGAGCCCAGGATCACATTAGATGATCGACACAGGGGTGAAAAATGGGTTACAAAATCGTGGGATAAAAAAAATATATAAAAAAAAAAAAAAAGAGTTCACGGGACCGGACTTGAACCTGGGATGCACTCGTGAATGGAGGAGTCCTCCTCGCTCCTCTGGGACCATCGAGGACATGAGCGAACAGAGAAGTGGGCTTTACGTGGAAAAGCTAAATCCAGGGACATCCGACTCAGCAGTGGTTCTCAACCTGTGGGCCTGGACCCCATGATGACAATGCCCTTTTAACAGACAAACATGTGGGCCTGGACCCCATGATGACAATGCCCTTTTAACAGACAACCTGTGGAATTGTTCCAAAATCTTACAAGATTTGTGTCACAAACTGGTCAATAAGTAGGCCTACATGAATCTTGCCTCCTCCAAACAGTAAAACACTGACTCCACAAATTGTCTACTCTACTAGTACTATAACTAATTAATATTGCAATATTGGGAGGACGATACAATATATATATATATATATATATATATATATATATATATATTGCGGGAGGAAGTATGGCAATATATCGCAATATCGATAGCTTGTAGATCTGCTGTTTTTGCCCAATGTTCCCCCCAGAATTTGAGCACTGTGGTTAACTATGGCGTCCCTATGCTGGCCAACATAAAAAAAGAAAATGTCTGATTTAAATATCTATTTTGGCTAATTATGAAATTATTGATTATTTTCACTATACGTGAGAAACAGGGCTAAAAGGTTTTGCGTTTGTTTGTTCGGTAACAGCACAGACTATGACAATGCAACAGTCCTTGTAGATCGGCCAGTTTCACAATTTGTCGTATGACAAAGACTTATTTCATGTAAACGTTTTTCAGACTACTCCCACCCCAACCCCACCCCTTGGCATGAGAACAATATCACTGTTAATGATATTGTTTGTTATAAAATTGTTTTGTTGTTGTGACTTTGAGAGGATTATACGTTCCAGGATCTTGAAAAGAGGATTACAGTATATTCCATTCACAGAGAAGAGCCGTGGCATCTGTCCGTCTCAACTGGACTTTCACACATTCAAATGCTCATCACAGATCCACTTAAATACGGGATAATCTAAAACAAATTAACAGATCACGGAAAATAAAACGAGTATATTTGAGATCAATTGCGCATGAAGTGAAATATTTCAAAACGTTTTTTTCGTTTTTTTTAGCCTAATCTTGATGACAGTATGTATATAGGCTGAATTAGTTACATTTTCGCTACAAACAGACTGTATCATATATGAGTGACTGACTGTCGATACAGAGACACCTCCCTGACAATAACGCAGAGACAGCTTGTTTATTTTTGGACCGCAATGCTTATATGAAACGATTTTAATAGAGAAATTACTTCCATGAACCAGGGGATGAGCGAGTGACGTCGGCGCTCTATTCACACCAAGCCCTAATTATAAAAAAAAAGGTTATATAAGTCAAGTTGATGCAGTGTCCTCACCAACAAAGACAATGGTGAAGTTATACAATTTAGGACAATCTCAATGCACAGTGACTATATTACATATTGGCTACATATTACATTTTGTCATAGTTATAGTACGTGCTTGGTGTAAACAGCCTTATATGGTCCATTTGGTTCCCAACTATCAATCCAATCAATTAGCTGGCGACCCCATGGAACCCCGACAAGGACCCCACATTGAGAACCACAACAAGGTAATAAAAGGGGTCATCAAAGATGTTACGCTGTTTCAGTGTGATTCAGTGTCCTATAGACAATGAAATCCTTCGAAACATATGGACCCATATACAGACAGTATGTACCCACCGCGGTTGCACTCGCACACTCTCCATAGTTAAATTAAACACAAAGGATGTGCGTGTGCATTAAAAAGGTGCTTTGACTACAGCAGACATCATCACCACATCAAGGAAATAAACCGAAGCGTGACAAGCGTCCAGGAACACGAGTCCCGCATTGGCAAAAAAAAAAAAAAACACTCGACTCTACCATCACATTGTCATCCCTCAGCCCATTGGCTGTGGCCAGAGGACAGAGGATGGAAATGACAAAACAGCACTCTTAATTTTTCTCGTGCGACTGAAGGGACACAGTCAGGTCCTATATAGAGTAAATCCTCTTACATATAAAAAAACAACAACAAGGGGCTTTCAGCCACCCGGCGGAGCCCACCAATAGCTGCCCTCTCATCTGCTATATGGAAAAAGAGAACATTCGGAAGTATTCCCCTAACCCCCCCCCCCCCCCCCCCCCCCATCAAATAGTTCATGCTACTGGGATTATGTGGTTGACGCACAACGCCCTCGGAGCATTATGTTCATCATATATATAATATTATGATGTGTTCTGCTCTGCACTGTTCTGTCTCTTCTCTCTTCTCTGACGGTGTTATGCAAGTGTCGCATTAACCACACACGCCGTTGAGTTCTTATGCACCCACCAAGGGCGCAATGAAATAAACAATATGGAAATTGCATAATTTTGCATAATTGAACTGTACATTCCGTACGTAGGACGTCTGGAAACGTCATAGGGAATCGAACCATCAGGTGCATACGACGTCTGTAGACGCCCTAGCGCGTCCTCAATGATACCGGGCGGGAGAAGAATGCCTCGTCTCTCCTAATACAGGGCGCTATCCGTGATCTGACGTTTTGATCTGACGGATATACTAGCGCTTCATTTCTGCTCCTCGTCCGTCTCTCCCCCAAAAAACGCTTTTTGGATCATATATCGTATAAATTAAAACGATGTAAGCTAGCAATGTAAAGCAAACTTATTTTCCGGATTGTTTCCGGGTCGTGGGTTTCAGAGTAAAAGCGGCCATGTCTTTCCGGCAGCCCAGAGCTCCTATATTTTGAAGGAATCCCGGCACGGATTGTGTTTTAAAGGCCTATTCATATAGTCCAGTTTTCGGTGAAGAGGTGACCACCGGAAACTACAACATCGCGGTGGTAACACATCTCTCTGTTTTTACTGTGGTCACCTTTTCACTGAAAACTGGAATAGGCCTGAATCAATATAGAACTGTTATTATCCAGAACGAGTAGGCAAGCTACAGTATACATCGAATGCCAAGAGACACCTTTAGAAATCTATAGGATCTATAGTAAACCAGCAACCTATCATCCGTCTAAACAATAGAATATTAAAAAAAAAAAACTATAGAAACTACAGGATGAACCTATAGCGCCAGTCTGAATAGCATGCCATCTAAATTACATTTTAACCTTTGCATAAAAACTGCACGCATGGTCGTCAAGGCTATAGGTCAAGTGCTAGAGGAGGGTCTTCAGATTCCGACGGGAAAGTGGGAGTGAATCTGCAGTTCTTCTAACAGCAATGGGGGAGTTAGTTCGTTCCTCAGTTCTGAGTGCCAGAGGGGGGGAGAATGGTCTGGGACGTGTGTTTTAGGGAAGGTTCAGCTTGATCGAAGTGAGAGGGAGGGCTTGTATAGGTACCTATAGGTATCTAGGTACTCAAAGTCGCTTTACGAAATAGAACAAACAAAAACATAGATTATAAATTAAAAAGGGCTAAAAACACAAATTAAAAGACAAGGTTTTGAAGGTCAAAAGGTTTTGAATTATAGGTGGGGGGGGATGCAAGTCTGTAACGGTGGGTTTTTAAGGGTGGCAACTTTGATATGAGCTGGGTTTCAGTAGGAGGGCTTAGTCATTCATGTCAATAACAGAGCTGCCAAAAGTCCTACTGAAAAGTGAAGGAACAGCCCATAACCAGTGGTGTTCAACCCTTTTCATATCAAGGTCCATTATGTATTCGCCATGTGAGCCATATAGCTGATCTGTAGCTGGTTTCTATGCTGTAACTCTAGTCTGAACGTGTGGGATTAACTGAATATCCCAATCTGCACCATTCAGAACATGACATTATATAATGCCATTGCCCGACGGGGGTAATTCAAGGGCAAAATAGTATGCATTAATTGCAGCAAAAGGCCACGGTAATAAATGCAAAGGACATTTACTTCAATCCTGACTGTATATTGCATAATAATGAGCATATTTTGACTGCATGTTGCTTAAACTGTTTTAGCGGTTCTCTGCTTGCATGTAATTACACTCAATAAAGTTGACATTCACTTTGATGGTCAAAACTATTCTTATTGTGCAATGATGTCTCAAAAGTCTGCAACCCATTTATATAACTGAATCATTTTTATTATTATTATTATTTAATAATAATGTTTGGTCCGCTATAAAGTCCCGAATGCGTTCACACCACGAACCGCACCGTGGTTCGTTTGGAAGCCAACCGAGTCCGGCCTTTTTTAGCGGACCATGGTTCGTTTCTTTGATCCGCACCAGAGTGCGGATGCACGTTCACACCAACCGAACCAAAGGGGTAAGCGGACCATGGGGTAATGATGGAATTATTATAAATCAAGCATGGAGTGAACTGTATATCTTTGTGTATGAATCAGAATAAATCACAGGGTGAAAGGGTGCTAGCTTTAGCATTAGTTTAGCATGAACAAACCCTCATGGCAATGAGGAAACCTCAACAAACCACATGGCTACAAAAGCAGTAAAGCACCAAATCTATTATAGAGATTGCCATTAAGGTAGTTAACTCACAGCAATACTTTCCGAAGCACATACAGAAAGTGTTAAATAATACTTTGGTAAGCAGAGTGTGACTGAAGTCTTGCTTCAAAATGAATGAAACTGTTGTTAGGAGACACAAACAGGCAGCTGAGTTGCCAGATCTTGAGAAAGAAAGCAACTAGGTGTAGAACCATCCCATACCCGACTAGGACTCACCACATGAGAACTTAACTTACAATATAATACACCCTAATGACTATGATGACAACTGAACTGAACTGATTGTAACAGTGAACTGTATCTGAACTCCATCTGAGGAGGAAACCCCTCAGATGTAACCATCTGAGTCAGAAAGCTCTTCTAGAGATGCTGCATATAGACGTATTAGTGTTAGCCAGGCATAAAACTGAAACATAATAAATCACAGGGTGAAAAGGTGCTAGCTTTAGCATTAGTTACCTCAGATGTGATGAGTAATACTAGAGAGTATCGACAATAGCGTTGACTCCCATTGTAACAATGGAATGGAATGCTCATTCTATATCTCAATGGGATAGTTCCAGCCATAGGAGCAATGTTAACTTTGGAACTATAGCCCATAGGCACCCGCTTTGCGGCGAGATCAAACTCTACACTCTGGTGTTGACCAGGTTTGCCAGGTTTGTGATCGGTTTGCCACCTGCAAGACAAGTTCCTATGAATGTCCCAACTTATTCTAATGTCGATTTTCTTGGTTGAGACGCTCAGTGTTCGATTTGTAATTGTTGTTTTCCCCACACACATTTTTCCCACAATACTGGGGTTAAATTGTTACAGACAGTCTACATCTCCCACAAAATGAAATACAGGAATTTAATTAGCAGGAAAAAACATATCCCACTATAGCCATAAAACAATTAATGACCAGAAGATATCAGAAGTAGCTCACATCCTGCGTGCAAATCCAACCTCCCTGCCCCTGGCCTGGGACACTATATTTAGAATGATGATGTTTCAGTTTTACATTGTTAATGCAAACGTCAGTGCTATTAGATGAGTTGGCATAGAGGACCATCTAGTGGCTAATATTGGAACTGCATAACATTATTCACTTTGTAGTGCAGTCAATGGTTCACAATGACTTTTGACGTCAATTATTTATTGTAGATAATAATATCAATAGTATAATACAAATCACACCTGTGTGAAGTGAGTGGCACCTTTTATCATCATGAACATGTAGGATTGGAGGATGAATAAAAAGTTCCATAAAAAGTCCATAGACTGCTGCTAAATGACATCACAGGGGGAGCACAGAAAGCCACGTTTGGAAAAGCATTGTGGTGGCTAAAAAAAAACACAAAATTACCAAACATTTGTTTGATTGTGTTTGATACGTGTGAATGAGGCCTCAGAGTTTGGTTCTTAATTATCATTTAGCTGGGGACCCCCTGGAACTCCCTCAAGGACCCCAGGTTGGGAACCCACTGGTCTAATCCAACTGACCGTAGCATCTTACTGTGAAATATATTCGTCAAAACTGACCAACAGTGTCTATCCAATGATCTGCAGTGTATAGCGCGGAAGGATATATTAGGAGATCAACAGTCATCGGCTTCCTTGGTTGGCCAATCGCTGCGGGCCGTTTGTGCCACTGAACCAATAAAAAGCGATAACACGCACCTCATAGGATTTCATTGTGTCTCAGAGCGAGGCCTTACAAATCCGACCGCGATTTACGGTGTGAGAAATGTTTTGCTGGACGGTACGCCAGGCTGGAGGACCGAAAGAAGGTTGTAGTCGTGCCGTTGCAGTCGGAGATATGAACCCATTCTGACCTGAGATCAGATTCTAAAAATGTCTTCTACATCCTGACAGTTTTCATTCTGACCTGAGATCAGATTCTAAAAATGTCTTCTATACGTCAGTCGCTTTTCGATTTTTTTTTAAATAGCAGACCTACAAGCTCGTAGCGCGCCACTCGGTGGCGTGCTATGAGCTTGTAGATCTGCTATTTTTCAATAGCTAAAGCATAACATAACAGAATGGGTTAAGGCCTTTGGAGAGTTCCATGTGCACCTTTTTCAACACGAGGGGCTGTATTAAGCGTGTCTTAAGTACCAGGTCTTATTACTTAACTTAAGACCTGGAGGTGTGGTCAATGCTCTTTGGCAACTCAGAATAGCCAAATGACATTGATCACGCCTCCAGGTCTTAAGTTAAGCCTCCCCCTGGCCAGCTGGGGCGCCTGATGGGGGGGAAAGGAACTGGTTGGAATAACGTGTTCCTTCCACGCGCTACGTCCAACCAGGGAAACTCCCCCCTGTCAGGTGTAAAGGAGCAACTTGGACACTCAGGCATGAAGGAAGCATGAGTTAAAATCCGTTGCTCTCCCCTTGTCCCCCATATATGGGGACTAGGTTGGTGGAGGGTGTGTAGAGCCCAGGATCACATTAGATGATTGACACAGGGGTGAAAAATGGGTTACAAAATCGTGGGATAAAAAATAAAGACTCAAACACACATTCACACACACACACACACACACACACACACACACACACACACACACACACACACACACACACGCGCACACACACACACACACACACACACACACACACACACACACACACACACACGCACGTGCACACAGAGAAAGTAGAACATAACAGAATAAACGACTCATGGGGTAGATTTTTCTTTTAAACATTTTTATTTCAATTTGATTATGAAAAACATAATCAACGACAAGGTAAAATATATCCGAGAACACAGATTCAAACATATAAACAGGCCCTCAGAGGGAGAGAGAGAGAAGACATGAAGACAACGTACAGGACGCCTTGGGAGAGACTTAAAGAGCGAGGCAGAAAGTTGTCGAGAGAGGTCACCAAAGAACATAAAAAAAGACAGAACAAAAAATATATATATATATTTATATAAGTGCTTCAGATTGAATACATTCCTCCGGGCCAATTATAATATAGCCATACAACTGTTACTGTACATACTGTAAAGGATCTACAAACAAAAGCAACTCCCAAGGTCCGATCATTTGCACAAAAAAACAAAACATAAAACATAAGCATAGAAATGTACGGAAAAGACCGCAATCTAGGAAACGCAAATGAACAGCATATACAATCCCACTGGGGGTGGGTATACAATCCCATTGTGGGTGGGTGGGCATGGGGGGAAATTGGCAGTATATATACATCTTTAAAAAATATTCCAAATTGTCACTTTGCCCAAAAACAAAAATAGCCGATAGTGGTTAAACAGATTTTTTTAATGCAAACTAATTTAGCCTGAAACCTCTTCTCTCTTTGAGAACCTCTGGTCGTAACCGCAAGGGTCCATTTGGTTATTTTTTTTTAAGTATCCAGTCTGGATTAGGGTCCATTTGGCTCACTAGTTATACATTAACATGGTCGGGGGTTTTGACATTGTAAATGTGGTTGGGATTGGGGTGGTGAGTTGAGGTATTTAAGGGGTTGGGATGGGGGGTGTAGAAAGAGCGGACCAACCGTTCATGTCCTAACAGGTCAACCAGTCCGACGAGCTCGTAGGATCTAATCCAGGGACGTGCACACATAAGACTAAGACATCCAAGGGGGGCTTCTGCCCCCTGCCCCTTTCCCCCCCCCGTCTGTAAATCAACTGCCCTCCCCAGGACCACGAATGCAGCATTCACTACATGGTGAAAGAAGTGCAAATGCCACTCCTTTCCACGCCATAGAGGGCAGCATTCAGGAGAATTACTCCCCCCCAGAATTACTCCCCCCTGCCGCCTAAGTCTCCTGAACTTGAACGCATGCATTTTGCGTTGAAGTAATTGGTTTAGAAATACATGTCGTTACACCTATACATCTCCACTAGCTAAAGAGTGCTGGGTCGCGCCCCGAAAGTAGCTGATCTACAAGCTCTCAACGCTTGTAGATCTGCTATTTTCACATATTTTTTGGTCCAACAGTGCCCCTCTCTGTGCCTCTCTGCACGTCCCTAGATCTACCCATAATGCCCCTGCATCGCCCAGACACCAGCTCCTTTGGGCACATGTCATTTATGTAAATGTCCTTTTTCCTGACTATATATATATAACCCTTTCCATACACACAGGAATTATCTACAGTATGTATACGAAGAAAAAAAAAACAGACTGTACAAAAGAAAAGGTAGTATAGGCTCTGTATAAACATTAAAACTTTCAATATAACAATATATCTTTTATATATACTGTACTGTAATCTTTTGGTCTTGTAGTAAAGAGTATTACATTGATTAGGTAGTATAGACAATAAGCAATCACACCACCACACTGTTTTGTGATGTCTTCTTTCTTTCTTTCTTTCTTAAATACAATCCTTTTGTTTACATTACTCTCTCACTCAGGCCACTGGCGGGAGCTGAGCTACGCACTTTGGAATAGGCAAATTCTAAACAAGAAACCATATATATATATATTATATATATACATATATAAATATATATATTGCACTAAAGAACGTCAGCGATAGTTTGTATTCCTACACGGAAACAAAATAAAGACAATAATTCCAGACCAAACAGGCTTGGTTTTCTTGTGAAGGCGCAACACAAATGTTTGTGACAACAGGTATAGCTTAGCTTAGCTAACGCCGTTCAGTCACCTGAAAAAATATATTTTTCTTCATTTTTTCTCGTTTTTTTAACAGACAAACTACACTGACTAAAATGCAACATGTAGAAACAGAAGGGAACACGTAGAGACATGGGCTTAATATTACATTATGCAAAACAAAACAATCAATAATAATAATAATAATAATAATAATAATGAAAGAGTTTAGAAAGAATTGGTTCAGTCCCATGTTCTTCTGTGACAACAGGTTATATGTAATGGTAAGATTCTAGCACTTTGTAGGCTTTCACATTGTCATTATTGCTTTATAGGTTTTCCAGACACTTTGAAGGGAAACGGCAGACGAATAAATGAAAACAAAACAAAAAAAACAGTGACCAGTTCCTTCTCCATTATGCCATGATATAACGTATGTAACACTGTCTGAACACTGCCATCTGGTGACACAATGGATGCATGACATACTGTAATGGTTTACCCTGACGTGTCACTTAGAAAATAGCCGATCTACAAGAGCGTCGGCTTTAGCTCCGCCACACGACGCCATTGTACGAATGAAGCTTACAATTGTGACATTAATTTTTTTTTGTAATTTTCTTTCTTATGTGTTTTTAGGTTTCCTGAGCTCAATACACACAGAAAAACCCTGCACTGTTATCATTCAGTACATTGTCTGTGGTCTGGGGGGGTTTTCTGGCTCAAACAAGTGCTCTGATTTCCCTGTGGACTGTGATGTAAGAGCCAGCGAATCCCATTATATGACAATTGGATTTGCCAGCAGGTGTCACTGTTTTCACTGTTTTGCCCGTTTTCATTGCAGCTCAAAAGGCTTCACGGACACAGATAAAATCACAAAAGGGTGTGGTGTGGGGGGGGGGGGGTAAATGTCTGCTTTTGGAAGCAGTATAGGCAGCGATTCAATCACTCAGCTTTAATACATTAATTAATTACTCTGTAGAGTGAAGGAATAATGAGAACTTTCCGACTATTGACCCCCTAGAGTGATTGAAACAAACAAAAAAAAAATGTTTACGGAACAAACAATACGAAAACACTACGTATACCAAAAACAATGTCACATTACCACATATATATCTACAAAGGTCCGAAGGGTGCGACCCAGACATTTCAGAAAGCACGGCCACGAACTAGATCCTTAGAATTTACCAGTAAAACAACGTGGCAATCTTGCAATCGTAAAAAACCTGCTTGTCAGCGGACCCGTATGATATGAAGAGAGAGAGAGAGAGAGAGAGAGAGAGAGAGAGAGAGAGAGAGAGGTTGATGGTATATCTTCAACAGCTGGTGCATATAAACCTCGTTGTGGTGAATTAAGACTCTACGAGTACTTCAAGGAGCACGTCACCCATTTTCAACCTGATATTGTATTTCAAAGTGTCTGTGGTGTCAGGGTCTCACTTCCTTCCTGGACTACATGTTGTCTCCGTAAGACAGCCCTCCCCCTATCCACAAGGTGGGGTGAGTGCAGCAAAGCATTATGGTAATTGCAGTAATCCAGACCCAGTGTCCATGGACACTTTGAAATACTAAAATATCTAAGAACACGTAAAAAAAAAACATGAAAGTGTTGTCTCCCAAACATCATTAAAATAAGATCTGGTTGCAAAAGGGGGTGAGGTGGCCCTTTAACAAGTGGTCATCGTTAATGCTCATGAGAATAATAATCGTTTGAAACTGGGTGAACTTGTTCCTTTAAAATCTAGCCTGGTGTCATTTGGTCACAAACCAAAACAAATAGAATAAAAATAAAAACTAATATACAGACGGAAAAGGCTTAACCCTCACACTAAAACAGAAGGATTCTATATACGGAGCCACAAAGATTTGATTAAAAAAAATAACATTGTCGTTTGCAAAGAACCGTGTAGAAAATGGTTCCACAATAGAGCCTCTTTCGTGGAGGGGGGCCTTTTGGTAGAAGAGGTACTTTGAACGCCTCACAGCAGAAGAGAGAGACACATTCGTGTTACACTGTTGTCTCTTTGTGAAAAGGAAGAATAAAAAGGGTTACGTTTAACGATCCATGGACACTGTACAAAGCCGACGACGTACGGAAAGGTGGTCGTACGTTGTTGGCGTCGCGCGGCGGCGCTGGGGTGGTGGTGGGGAGGAGGCCCCCCGCTCACAGGGGCCCGTGTTGGGCCTCGTACTTGGTCAACATGTTCTTGGTGCGACCGAGCTCCTTCCGCAGGTCGGCCACTTCCTGCCGCAGGGCGCCGTTCTCCTTCTCCAGGAAGCCGGCGCGGATGGCGATCTGGTTCTCCTTGAGCCGCCGCGCGTCCCGCGAGCGCTTGGCCGCCACGTTGTTCTTCCTGCGCCGCACCCAGTACCTGTCGTCCTGAAAGAGGAGGAGAGAGGAGAGAGGAAGGTCAGTCGCTGACGTTTACCCATTTTTTTGACCTGAGAACAGATTCTACAAATGTCTTCTGTGTTCTGACTATGTCAGTCGTTCCCAAACATTTTCATGTTTGTTTTTCAAGAGACCCCCAAAGAAATATTGACCGCCGACCCACATCTGAAAATACGTTGTTCCAGGGAACCCCCAGAAGCAAATATTTGAGTTAAAAATGTTCACTGGGGGGCCGCTGGCCTAGTGGTCCAGGCGCATATGCCACATAATAGGCTCTGGCCCTGACAGCGTGTCGTGTGTTCGAGTCCCGTTCATGACGACCTTTGCTGCATGTCTCTCCCCTTCTCTCTCTCCCACTTTCTTGTCTGTCTTCACCAATAACTATCAATAAAGGCAAAAAGCCAAAAACTAATCTTAGAAAAAAAACAATAATAATGGTCCTAGCCTGGGGGAACAGACAGACAGACAGACAGACAGACAGACAGACAGACAGAAGGTAATGTGTCCATTAGTGAATTAGCAAGGGCATGAGTCCCTGCACACTACAGTACGCTGCTGTGAGCCAACCAATATGTCCCGCAATCAGCTTATACGGCAAATTAATCTCTGGGTGGGAGCGCAGCCAGCCAGCCACGGCACGCACCAATCTACTTTGATTTGAATGAAAATAAAATTAAAAAGCCAAATCCCCCCTAAGCACCCTCTGGAGAGAGGGAGAGATAGAGAGGGAGAGGGGGGAGGGGGGGGAGTTAGAGAGAGAGAGAGAGAGCGGGGGGGGAGAGAGGAAGAGAGAGAGAGAGAGAGAACCCATCATCACACCAGGTTGCCATGGTAACCCTGTTGCATTACACCTAAAAGCACAGCAGTTTTCCCAAACAGTGGGTCGCGGGACCCATTTGTGGGACATGGATCTACGTCCATGGCAGTCAGTGTGTGTTAACCCATTTAGACCTGATTTAAAAACATTAACTTTGAAAGAATAAGTATTCAAAGATTTGCACCACATTTTTACGATAAAAAAAAGACCTACAAGCTTGTGGCGCGCTATGAGCTAAATTATAACATAATGTTTAAAACACGCACAGAATGGGTTAAACGGCAAAGTCTAAAAGGGGCTGACATTTAACAAACATCTAAAATGGACTCAAAGCCCTAAATGCCAAACACAGGGTTGACCTGTTCAAAAGAGCGCGCGCGGACAACGATCGAAGGAACGACCGGCGCGTATAAACAACGAAGGAAGCTGCAACATTTCATTCACGTTTTTTTTTTTATACCTTCATGCCATCGGGGATGAAGATCTTGCGCGCCTTCTTGATCATGGGCTGGGGCTTGAGCTCCTCGGCGGAGAACTTGCGCTTGCGCGGGTCAAACATCTCCTGTCCCGGGACGCTGGACAGGGCCAGGTCGGCGGGGTCGGGCTCGTAGCCAGAGGGGACCTGGATGGAGTCCGGGTCGATGCTGCTGCAGGGGCTGGGGGTGCTCCTGCTGCTGGGCTGCAGACCTGGAGGAGGAGGAGGAGGAGTTCATGTGTTGTGTTGTCTTAAATCCTATTCTATGGAAAACCTATTGACCAAGTGACAAAGGTAATAGAGCATTGCACATCCACTCTATAGAGCGTCGCAGTCCCGCCCCCTCGAGAGAGACACACACACACACACACACACACACACACACACACACACACACACACACACACACACACACACACACACACACACACACACACACACACACACACACACACACACACACACACACACACACACACCCCCAAGGTGAGTTTGAAAACGATATGACCAGGGGCAGCGGTGGCCGAACGGTTTGTGGAGCGGTCTTGATACCGGAAGGTCACCAGTTCGCATCCCCGGACCGGCACGTTAAAATTACCACCGCTGAAGTGCCCTTGAGCAAGGCATTGAACCCCTACCATGAAATGTTCTATGAGCAGGGTGTGGCTGTAAACAAGTCCTTAGCTTAGTCCACTTCCCTGGGTAAACAAAGAACTTTGCTTTGCTTTGCTTACCAACAACAACAAAAAACTCCCATACCTATTGAGAGAAATACAACAATGTGCAAACAAAACACAGCAAGATGTTTGAACCGTTGTGACAAAAGAAGGTTAGCCAATGGAATACAACCACCCTAAGGACTACTATCTGTACCAAGTAGACCGCTGGACCTACTGCACATGTAAACAGAGCTTAACCCATTCTGACCTGAGATCAGATTCATACGAGGTTTCCACTGGACACACACTGGTCTGATTAACCCATTCTGACCTGAGATCAGATTCTAGAAATGTCAGTCGCTCTTCGATTTTTCAAAAATAGCAGACCTACAAGCTCGTATCGCGCCACTCGGTGGCGCGATATGAGCTTGTAGATCTGCTATTTTTCAATAGCTAAAGCATAACATGATGCTGACACCAAAATGGGTGCCCGTTCAGAATGGGTTAAATCTGAGTCTTTTTGTGTATACTATGTAATAGTCCTGAGAAAATTAAAGTCTGCCATGTGTCCCAAAGTGACTGCAAAAAAATGCTGTTATTTGTTTAAAAAAACCTCCTTTGTAACCCCTCCACCTGTATATATTTCCCCCATTTTCAACAGTTTTTATTGTATTGTGACACTTTGGCAATGTAAAAGTTTGTTTTCTTGTGCCAATAAAGCTCCTTTGAATTGAATTGAATTGAATTGAATTGACAGGATGAGCAGTCACACGTTCTGTATAATAGATGCTGGGGTTAATCTGTAATGACCCACAATGACCACCAGATGGCAGTGCAAGCACAGGTTCTGTGCTCTGCTGGTCGGCTGAGGTTGTATTTCTGTGAGTGGACTAATAGTTACACCAAATGAGTCTCTGACCACAAGAATGACCACAACATCAACTGGTCATGTGTCCTGGTTCCACGCTGGTATAGGACAAATACTGGCTCTGGATCTGACAACAAACAACAAACAAAAGCTACAGATACAGTGGCAATAAAATAAATGTAATAATGCTATGACGAAAAATGTGAACCAGGGGACGTTCTGTTTCCAGCCACAGAAGGCCACTTTGCAGGCCTCTCTGACCTATTCGATTAAGGCTGCCCCTATGAAGGCCACATGGTTTCCTCAGCATAAAACTGCATAACTGACCTCACACTAAAAGGGCTTATGCACCTGCTTTTTGTAATATATGTTTAGTTTAGTTTAGTTTTGTTTGTGTGCGCATGTGTGTGTGTGTGTGTGTGTTTGTGTGTGTGTGTGTGTGCGTGTGTTTGCATAATATATATGTATACCGTGTGTCTACGTCATGTATGTCAAATCAATGCTGTAAATGTCCTTGTTTGAATGAACGCACGGCGCCATTGAAAAGGAGACCCTGCATCATGGTCTCAATTAGGATTCCCACGTAATAAAAGGTTCCAATCAAGCGTTGTGTGATTGTGTGTCTGATCAGTGAGGTTGTAGAACCTTCAATGGACATCATGGGCTGCTTCACATCATGTCCGCTCATCTACATACAAGCACCTTCCTTCCTCTCATCAACTCTCTGTCTGTCTGTCTGTCTGTCTGTCTGTCTGTCTGTCTGTCTGTCTGTCTGTCTGTCTGTCTGTCTGTCTGTCTGTCTGTCTGTCTTTCTGTCTGTCTGTCTGTGTCTCTCTCTCTCTCTCGTTAAGGAGAGGGACGTCGTTAACAGACGAGTGACGTGTGGGCAGAGGAGAGGGACGGACGGACGGACGGACGGACGGACGGACGGACGGACCGGAGGGAAAGGTGACGGCGGAGGGGACGAAGTCCCCATAGGAAGAGAGAGATGTGACCTGCGCTTCAACTAGGGGACAGGACATGCCCCCGGAGGGTGTGTGCGTGTGTGTGTGTGTGTGTGTGTGTGTGTGTGTGTCTGTGCGTGTGTGCGTGCGTGTCTGTGTGTGCTGCAGTCCTTCTAGGAACTGTATTCTAGGAACTGTGGTGCACAGTGTGTCCTCCCCCTGCAGGGCCTCTGTGGTGCAGAGGTCAAGAGGTCGGGGCAGGTGGGCCCGCCCTCTCTCTCTCTCTCTCTCTCTCTCTCTCTCTCTCTCTCTCTCTCTGGCAGAACAACACCCAGATGAAAGGTGGAGGAGGGAGGCTTACGTAACTCACTCACAGCCTCTTAAAGGCCCAAACCACACCAATGCAACTCCTTTGCAACAAAACAGTTTTAAGGACATGTCACACCAATGCAACTCCTTTGCAATTTACAATTTACAATTTAGGCATTTAGCAGACGCTCTTAATCCAGAGCGACTTACATTTAGGCAAGAACAAAAGCATGGGAATACATCACATAAAAGCATTTATCATGAAACATGCGTAAGCTAAGAAGGTAACAGTGGAATATCTATATGATGAAACTATACATACACTATACATAATAAACTATACATATTCACTACTATGCTATACATATGTACTATGGCGTGCTATGACTATATACAATACAATTATAGTGCTGTCTACATAACATGCTATAAGTCTAAGTCAAATGCTATCTAAGCCAACAGAAATTCTATCTAAGGGGTTAGGGTAAGTGCTATGGGCCATGATGGAGTCTGAAAAGGTGGGTTTTCAGGCTACGGCGGAAGATTGGGAGTGATGCTGCAGTTCTGACTGCAATGGGAAGTGCATTCCACAGTTTTGGAGCCAGAAGGGAGAAGAGTTTGGGACGTGTGGAGCGTTGTCCCGGCGTTTTTAGTGAGGGTACTTCCAGTTTCCCTGCGTTGGCTGATCTGAGTGCGCGGGAGGGTTTGTAGGGTTCAATCATACTTGTAAGATATGGGGGAGCCATACCTTTGGTTGCTTTGAATGCCAGCATCAGAGTTTTGTATTCTGTGCGGGCAGCGACCGGGAGCCAGTGGAGGGAGCGGAGCAGGGGGGAGACATGTGAGAATTTTGGCTGGTTGAAGACCAAGCGAGCTGCTGCATTTTGGATCAGGATTTGCAACAAAACAGTTTTAAGGACATGTCACACCAATGCAACTCCTACAACAAAACAGTTTTAAGGACATGACACACCAATGCAACTCCTTTGCAACAAAACAGTTTTAAGGACATGTCACACCAATGCAACTCCTCACAACAAAACAGTTTTAAGGACATGTCACACCAATGCAACTCCTTTGCAACAAAACAGTTTTAAGGACATGTCACACCAATGCAACTCCTTTGCAACAAAACAGTTTTAAGGACATGCCACACCAATGCAACTCCTTTGCAACAAAACAGTTTTAAGGACATGTCACACCAATGCAACTCCTTTGCAACAAAACAGTTTTAAGGACACGTCACACCAATGCAACTCCTTTGCAACAAAACAGTTTTAAGGACATGCCACACCAATGCAACTCCTTTGCAACAAAACAGTTTTAAGGACATGTCACACCAATGCAACTCCTTTGCAACAAAACAGTTTTAAGGACATGTCACACCAATGCAACTCCTTTGCAACAAAACAGTTTTAAGGACATGTCACACCAATGCAACTCCTGTGCAACAAAACAGTTTTAAGGACATGACACACCAATGCAACTCCTACAACAAAACAGTTTTAAGGACATGTCACACCAATGCAACTCCTTTGCAACAAAACAGTTTTAAGGACATGACACACCAATGCAACTCCTTTGCAACAAAACAGTTTTAAGGACATGTCACACCAATGCAACTCCTCGCAACAAAACAGTTTTAAGGACACGTCACACCAATGCAACTCCTGTGCAACAAAACAGTTTTAAGGACATGACACACCAATGCAACTCCTACAACAAAACAGTTTTAAGGACATGTCACACCAATGCAACTCCTTTGCAACAAAACAGTTTTAAGGACATGACACACCAATGCAACTCCTTTGCAACAAAACAGTTTTAAGGACATGACACACCAATGCAACTCCTACAACAAAACAGTTTTAAGGACATGTCACACCAATGCAACTCCTACAACAAAACAGTTTTAAGGACATGACACACCAATGCAACTCCTTTGCAACAAAACAGTTTTAAGGACATGACACACCAATGCAACTCCTTTGCAACAAAACCGTTTTAAGGACATGTCACACCAATGCAACTCCTCGCAACAAAACAGTTTTAAGGACATGACACACCAATGCAACTCCTTTGCAACAAAACCGTTTTAAGGACATGACACACCAATGCAACTCCTACAACAAAACAGTTTTAAGGACATGTCACACCAATGCAACTCCTACAACAAAACAGTTTTAAGGACATGACACACCAATGCAACTCCTTTGCAACAAAACAGTTTTAAGGACATGACACACCAATGCAACTCCTTTGCAACAAAACCGTTTTAAGGACATGTCACACCAATGCAACTCCTCGCAACAAAACAGTTTTAAGGACATGACACACCAATGCAACTCCTTTGCAACAAAACAGTTTTAAGGACATGACACACCAATGCAACTCCTTTGCAACAAAACAGTTTTAAGGACATGACACACCAATGCAACTCCTTTGCAACAAAACAGTTTTAAGGACATGACACACCAATGCAACTCCTTTGCAACAAAACAGTTTTAAGGACATGACACACCAATGCAACTCCTTTGCAACAAAACAGTTTTAAGGACATGACACACCAATGCAACTCCTTTGCAACAAAACAGTTTAAGGACATGTCACACCAATGCAACTCCTTTGCAACAAAACAGTTTTAAGGACATGTCACACCAATGCAACTCCTTTGCAACAAAACAGTTTTAAGGACATGTCACACCAATGCAACTCCTTTGCAACAAAACAGTTTTAAGGACATGTCACACCAATGCAACTCCTTTGCAACAAAACAGTTTTAAGGACATGTCACACCAATGCAACTCCTTTGCAACAAAACAGTTTAAGGACATGTCACACCAATGCAACTCCTTTGCAACAAAACAGTTTTAAGGACATGACACACCAATGCAACTCCTTTGCAACAAAACAGTTTTAAGGACATGTCACACCAATGCAACTCCTTTGCAACAAAACAGTTTTAAGGACATGTCACACCAATGCAACTCCTTTGCAACAAAACAGTTTTAAGGACATCTCACACCAATGCAACTCCTTTGCAACAAAACAGTTTTAAGGACATGACACATCAATGCAACTCCTTTGCAACAAAACAGTTTTAAGGACATGTCACACCAATGCAACTCCTCGCAACAAAACAGTTTTAAGGACATGTCACACCAATGCAACTCCTTTGCAACTAAACAGTTTTAAGGACATGTCACACCAATGCAACTAAACAGTTTTATGGACATGTCACACCAATGCAACTCCTCACAACAAAACAGTTTTAAGGACATGTCACACCAATGCAACTCCTTTGCAACAAAACAGTTTTAAGGACATGTCACACCAATGCAACTCCTTTGCAACTAAACAGTTTTAAGGACATGTCACACCAATGCAACTCCTTTGCAACTAAACAGTTTTAAGGACATGTCACACCAATGCAACTCCTACAACAAAACAGTTTTAAGGACATGACACACCAATGCAACTCCTTTACAACAAAACAGTTTTAAGGACATGTCACACCAATGCAACTGCTTTGCAACAAAACCGTTTTAAGGACATGTCACACCAATGCAACTCCTCACAACAAAACCGTTTTAAGGACATGTCACACCAATGCAACTCCTTTGCAACTAAACAGTTTTAAGGACATGTCACAGCAATGCAACTCCTCACAACAAAACAGTTTTAAGGACATGTCACACCAATGCAACTCCTCACAACAAAACAGTTTTAAGGACATGTCACACCAATGCAACTCCTTTACAACAAAACAGTTTTAAGGACATGTCACACCAATGCAACTGCTTTGCAACAAAACCGTTTTAAGGACATGTCACACCAATGCAACTCCTCACAACAAAACCGTTTTAAGGACATGTCACACCAATGCAACTCCTTTGCAACTAAACAGTTTTAAGGACATGTCACACCAATGCAACTAAACAGTTTTATGGACATGTCACACCAATGCAACTCCTCACAACAAAACAGTTTTAAGGACATGTCACACCAATGCAACTCCTTTGCAACAAAACAGTTTTAAGGACATGTCACACCAATGCAACTCCTTTGCAACTAAACAGTTTTAAGGACATGTCACACCAATGCAACTCCTTTGCAACTAAACAGTTTTAAGGACATGTCACACCAATGCAACTGCTTTGCAACAAAACCGTTTTAAGGACATGTCACACCAATGCAACTCCTTTGCAACAAAACAGTTTTAAGGACATGTCACACCAATGCAACTCCTTTACAACAAAACAGTTTTAAGGACATGTCACACCAATGCAACTCCTCACAACAAAACCGTTTTAAGGACATGTCACACCAATGCAACTCCTTTGCAACTAAACAGTTTTAAGGACATGTCACACCAATGCAACTAAACAGTTTTATGGACATGTCACACCAATGCAACTCCTCACAACAAAACAGTTTTAAGGACATCTCACACCAATGCAACTCCTCACAACAAAACAGTTTTAAGGACATCTCACACCAATGCAACTCCTTTGCAACAAAACAGTTTTAAGGACATGTCACACCAATGCAACTCCTTTGCAACAAAACAGTTTTAAGGACATGTCACACCAATGCAACTCCTTTTCAACAAAACAGTTTTAAGGACATGACACACCAATGCAACTCCTGTGCAACAAAACAGTTTTAAGGACATGTCACACCAATGCAACTCCTCGCAACAAAACAGTTTTAAGGACATGTCACACCAATGCAACTCCTTTGCAACAAAACAGTTTTAAGGACATGACACACCAATGCAACTCCTTTGCAACAAAACAGTTTTAAGGACATGACACACCAATGCAACTCCTTTGCAACAAAACAGTTTTAAGGACATGTCACACCAATGCAACAAAACAGTTTTAAGGACATGTCACACCAATGCAACTCCTTTGCAACAAAACAGTTTTAAGGACATGTCTCACCAATGCAACTCCTTTGCAACAAAACAGTTTTAAGGACATGACACACCAATGCAACTCCTTTGCAACAAAACAGTTTTAAGGACATGTCACACCAATGCAACTCCTTTGCAACAAAACAGTTTTAAGGACATGTCACACCAATGCAACTCCTTTGCAACAAAACAGTTTTAAGGACATGTCACACCAATGCAACTCCTGTGCAACAAAACAGTTTTAAGGACATGTCACACCAATGCAACTCCTGTGCAACAAAACAGTTTTAAGGACATGACACACCAATGCAGCTCCTTTGCAACAAAACAGTTTTAAGGACATGTCACACCAATGCAACTCCTGTGCAACAAAACAGTTTTAAGGACATGACACACCAATGCAACTCCTTTGCAACAAAACAGTTTTAAGGACATGTCACACCAATGCAACTGCTTTGCAACAAAACAGTTTTAAGGACATGTCACACCAATGCAACTCCTACAACAAAACAGTTTTAAGGACATGTCACACCAATGCAACTCCTCGCAACAAAACAGTTTTAAGGACATGACACACCAATGCAACTCCTACAACAAAACAGTTTTAAGGACATGTCACACCAATGCAACTCCTCGCAACAAAACAGTTTTAAGGACATGTCACACCAATGCAACTCCTCGCAACAAAACAGTTTTAAGGACATGTCACACCAATGCAACTCCTCGCAACAAAACAGTTTTAAGGACATGTCACACCAATGCAACTCCTTTGCAACAAAACAGTTTTAAGGACATGACACACCAATGCAACTCCTTTGCAACAAAACAGTTTTAAGGACATGTCACACCAATGCAACTCCTTTGCAACAAAACAGTTTTAAGGACATGACACACCAATGCAACTCCTTTGCAACAAAACAGTTTTAAGGACATGTTACACCAATGCAACTCCTCGCAACAAAACAGTTTTAAGGACGTGTCACACCAATGCAACTCCTTTGCAACAAAACAGTTTTAAGGACATGTCACACCAATGCAACAAAACAGTTTTAAGGACATGACACACCAATGCAACAAAACAGTTTTAAGGACATGTCACACCAATGCAACTCCTTTGCAACAAAACAGTTTTAAGGACATGTCACACCAATGCAACTCCTTTGCAACAAAACAGTTTTAAGGACATGTCACACCAATGCAACTCCTGTGCAACAAAACAGTTTTAAGGACATGTCACACCAATGCAACTCCTTTGCAACAAAACAGTTTTAAGGACATGACACACCAATGCAACTCCTGTGCAACAAAACAGTTTTAAGGACATGTCACACCAATGCAACTCCTTTGCAACAAAACAGTTTTAAGGACATGTCACACCAATGCAACTCCTTTGCAACAAAACAGTTTTAAGGACATGACACACCAATGCAACTCCTGTGCAACAAAACAGTTTTAAGGACATGTCACACCAATGCAACTCCTTTGCAACAAAACAGTTTTAAGGACATGACACACCAATGCAACTCCTTTGCAACAAAACAGTTTTAAGGACATGACACACCAATGCAACAAAACAGTTTTAAGGACATGTCACACCAATGCAACTCCTTTGCAACAAAACAGTTTTAAGGACATGACACACCAATGCAACGGCTTGCAACAAAACAGTCTTAATGGAACTAAACAATTTACATTGT
>NC_139719.1:37962455-38029955 GCF_964188405.1 Protomyctophum parallelum
TACCGTAAATTGTGCTGCGACCCCAATGATCCGTACTCTACAATGAAGCTGAAAGATTCTTCATTTTTTATGTGACCACCGCGCTCTGACATTAGGCGTGTTAACCGTTCAAAACATACAGTAACAAATAAATAACGGTAGTGGGTCGCACACACCTCTCAAAACCTCTCAAAATCCAACCCTAACGTCCCCGTCGTGAGAGGTGGAAACAGGTAAAGCTGGCTAATAGGGAAATGGTAAAAAGCACTCATGGAAGAACAAGAGAGAAGAGATGCGACCCTAGGGAGGTCCTCGACGCATGTCCCACTGGGAGGAGACCCCGGGGCAGACCAAGGCGCAGTTGGAGGAAATACATCGACTCACTGGCCTTGGAACGTCTCGGAATCCCCCAGGAGGAAGTCACTAATGTTGCTCTGGAGAGGGAAGTCTGGAGCTCTCTGGTGGAGCTGTTGCCCCCGCGACCCAACTACGGATAAGCGGTTGAAGATGGATGGGTCGCACACACCAAGACTGCAGTTCAAAAAAAGATATTCGTTTTGAACTGCGCAGTCTTGGTGTGTGCTACCGTTATTTATTTAACAGGGTGGTCAACATGCAAACGTTAAGGTGAGTAAAGGTGCAAAGCCGGAGCTAGTGTGTGTGTAGCCTATACGTGTGCTACGTGTGCATGTGTGTGCGTGTGTGTGTGTGTGTGCTGCCTGCATGCATGGGTGGGTGAGTGAGTGAGTGAGTGAGTGAGTGACTGCCTGACTGACTGACTGACTGAATGAATTAATTAATATTGTCGTGTCTTGCCGTAAAGACCCCCATCCCTTACAGGATTATAAGACACCGAAAACATAAATAAACCATGTAAAAAAAAAAAGTGAGGAACGCTTCACACATTTGCGTGGCGTCCTTGCGCAGTGTGTGCGTGCGTGCGTGCGTGTGGTGCGTGCATGCGTGTGTGTGTGCGTGCGTTCAAATGTTGCTTGGTTACCTGCTCTGGCGGGACTGCAGGGGGATCCCATGGCGGGTGTGGCGTCGGCGCCGTGGCTGCTGAGGTCCATCACGGCCGAGGAGGGGGGTGGGGGTGGCGTAGTCGAGGCCGGCGGCGGGGACAATATGGCCGCCGGCTGCTGCTGCTGCGTCTGTTGCTGAACTTGCGACGGCACCAGGTCGTGGTGCTGCTGCTGGTGGTGGTGCTGGTGGTGGTGGTGGAGGTGGTTGGACGGGATGCCGTTCTCCGTCAGGAACTCCTCCAGGTCCATGTACTCCAGCTGGAAGCTGTCGTCGCCTCCGTCGTAGGGCAGCGTCTTGTCCCACAGCGTGGGGCCCAGGAAGGCCGAGAGCGGCGCGTTGCGCTCCTCCTCGTCCTCCAGGCTCTTCTCCTTGTTCGCCTGGTCCAGTTTGCCGAGGAACGCTGGAATTGGACACGCCGACATGGTCAAAAATGGTTGCAATTTATATACTGTTTTCATGGCAGGAGGAAAACCAATAAAAAGAAACGGTTCAATGCAAGGCACCGACCTGCACATCGGGTGCTATTAGGGGTTCAGAGTGTTGCTCAAGGACACTTTGACACTAAAGCCCTGAACACACCAAAGGGTCACCATGCAACTCCTTGGGTCCACATGTTAGCATTAGCATGTTAGCATTAGCATGCAAGGAAAAACCGTCTCGACCGTTTGGTGTGGTTTGGGCTTAACTCTGGAGGAGCTCCGGGATCGAACCGGGAAGCTCACATTTTGCCATCCAGCCGTTCTCTACCGCTCTCTACCCCTGAGCCACTACCGCCAACAAACACACATACACCCCGGTTCAGACCCCAGTTACAAGATTGAAGAAACCAAAATAGTTCCCCAAAAAGTTTTTCTGGAACCCGGTTTTTATCACATTGTCAGAGCTGGTTATGTGCATTTGATGTCTTCTGTTATAAAATGGCAATACCAGTGGCTCTCAAACGTTTTAATTTCACTCTGAGAGTGTACACTACAAATATAACCAAATGGACCCATAAGGGTTACGGGTCCAGGTTAAAGGCTCCCAAACCTATTTGTCGTGGTCGTGAAGATGTTTAACCCCATTTGTTATACCTAGTATACATTGTTATACCTTGCAAGCTGGGAACACCTCTGTGTCATTTTAGTTGTTTCTATTATTATTATTTCTTTAGGTTTTCTTCGCCAATGCGTTGAGACTCATTGTGAGCTTGGAGATTATTGCCCCCACCCCTCCCTCCCGAGAATAGGAATGCTGGGGATTCAAGTGGTTAACAGTGAAACATGGCTGTTTATCCGTCTAGAGAAGACTTAACAAAAGAACACTCAAAGCCCTAAGGACTGCAGGTTGATCCTACACCAAGACCTATCGTTTTCTTGGCACAATGCAGCTTTTTGTGTGTGTGTGAGAGACAGTGTGTGTGTGTGTGTGTGTGTGTGTGTGTGTGTGTGTGTGTGTGTGTGTGTGTGTGTGTGTGTGTGTGTGTGTGTGTGTGTGTGTGTGTGTGTGTGTGTGTGTGTGTGTGTGTGTGTGCGCGTGCGTGTGTGTGTCTTGGAGGAATTCCCCCCCACCCCCACACACAACAACTGTCACTTAGGGCCTATTTAAGAGTCAATCGAAAATATGTACTCATGAGACAGTGTTTTCAAATCTATTCAATTAATTTATTGAAAGTAAAGCCTTTTACCTCAACCTTTTTTACTTAACAGGCTACTTTCAACCTCAGGCTCTCCTCTGACAAGACAAATATATCATGGTAAAATATGAAAATATTCCTGCTTCTCTATTGAGCTGTTAAATGTATTTTTTCCCCTTCTTCTACTTCTTCTTCTTCGTCTTCTTCTCCTTTTTTCCTTTCTCTGTTAACCACATGAACTCCAGCATCCATATTCTGGTGGGAACATTAGCCAAACACTGCAGGTGATCTACAAGCTTCAGGTCTACTTTTCTAAGTCTTTAGGGTTTATTCTGGCCTTAAAATAAAAGATAATAAATCAAATAAGCATCTTAAACCCCAGCATAATTATAAACTTAGCAGAAAAGAGTAGAAATGTGTACAAACACCCACGGTGTGTAGCCTATTGATTGTATGGTGAATCCTGTATACCAGCATTACCAGCATTATATACCATCATACATACATACATCATATACCAGCATTACTAAATGCCAATCCCCCCCTTTCCCCTCACTGTATATGTATCTTTTCCCTTTTTGCTTCCTATATGATGAATTCCTGTTCTGTTCTTTAGCTACATAGAAATGTCTATTTGTATGTCTCTAAATGTTTTGATGAATTGAACAATGTGGACCCTGTTGTAAACAAGTGTAATGCTTAATTGGGTCGTCCACTCACAGTTAACAGTCTTTGTATTGAGTTTGTGCTTGAAATGTACTGTAAATTCTGCAAACTGTTAATAAATATTTCAATCAATCAATCAAAAATCACTTTCATGAAAGAATAAACAGAAATATGTAGAAGATAGCCTACACTATGGGGCCCCGGCCGGGGGATTGCCCCCACTCAGTGATAACAACGTACAGCTTGTAAACATACTGTACATGGACACTGTGTGATGAACAAACACTTATCAGTGCAGGACGTGCCTCCATTACAGTACAATACAGCCAACCTTTGACATGCAGTCAGGACTCAGGAGGAACTGACAGTCCTCTTAAAACCATGCATGCCTCGGTTAGAACATCTCAAACTCCAATTCTGAAAGCAACGTAGTATGTCAGGTCTAATCATTAGACTCTAATGTGTACACCATTTGACCCATACTGATATGGTACTATAGGCTATGCTCTGGTCCATAGCCCTAATGCCCTTTGCTGTCGTTGAGGCATTAGAGCTATGGACCAGAGCTAGGCTATATGCTGATGCTGCTGATAACAATAATACCAATACCAATACCAATACTAATACTAATTTAGGCTAACTGGATGACTGACCGAAACAAAACAGACTGTATAGCATTAGCAGGGCTGGGAACAAAATGTTTGGTCAGATCTAATGATTGTATTTATCAATAGATCATTAAATGGATCGTTGGATAATTGATAGCCTATACGTTTTTGTTTTTTTTGCATGGGAACATGGAATGGGAGTATACTAGTATAGGCTGTCATCACATCACCATGAATACATATTATTGTATTATATACATTATCTTTACTTATAGATTGATTCATGAAGGGAAAGTTTAATGTTTATTCATATATTTTACAGTATAGCCCACGTATGTCATTTACCCATGGTGTGTGTTTATTAGGCTATATATTTTTTTTTTCCCAGTGGTGGAAAACGTATACTCAAATGTTATACTTGTAGTTTTCAAATGTCTCTTTTTTAATAGCAGATCTACAAGCTCACAATGCGTAGCATCGCGACACATTGTGCGTATCTGCTATATCCAAATGGCCACAAGGTATAGGCTATAAAGTGGTTTGGTTGAATGTTTTGTATAAAAAAAATATATATATATATATATATATATATATATATATATATATATATATATAATCGGGGGACCCAGAGATAGAAATGCCCTTAAATGGGGGTCCGTAGCCTAATGCATGTCAAACTGGGGGTCCTTGAAATTAAACGGGTTGAGAATCACTGCTAGAGCCGTAAAACAAAAGTCTTCTCTTATGGGGGTCCCTGTATGGTATAGCCTATGTCTTCAAATTGGGGGTCCGCGGGCTCGACATTAGTATCCATTTGGGGGTCCTTGACATGAAAAAGTTGGGTGTATTGTATTGTGTTGTTTACCTTCATGGTGCAGGGGCAGCTTCATGGGGTTCTCCAGGAGAGATTTGAGCACTCCGTGCGTCGCCGGCGGGAGAAAACTGGGATTGACCGGCAGGTGCCGGGACATTAATCTCTCCATAACTGCTGTCTTTTATAGCTTTGCTTTCTTGCTTTCTTTAATTCTTTCTTTGGCTTTTGTTGTCCAAAAACACACAAAACACAAAAAATCTATTAAAATCCTCGTTTGTTTCCGCACACAACTCCTGCTCCTTTCTTTCTCCACCAAAGGACTTAAAAAAAACAAGAAGAAAGAAAAACCCGAAGAAAAGTCAAAGATATTAAACAGTCAAACAAACAAAAAAGTGTAGAATCAGATCGATTGTTCCGTCTCTGTCTCTCTTCTCTCTCTCTTGCAGAAGATCCAGTCCAGCTCCTTACAGCTTGAAGGTGTATTCCTGTGTGTCTGAGTGTCTCTGTAGTCTGTAGTGTGATGCAGGCGATCACCGAGTCCATGTGTGACAACTGAGGTCTTCTGACGTCAAAAGCGTGAGAGCCAGGCTAAAAAAATAAACCCACCCCTCCCTCCTCCTCAGCCCCCCCCCCCCCCCCCCCCTCTCTGTCTCTTGTCCGTTTTGCGTCTGTCACTCCCCCCCCCCCCTCAAAATGTACAGAACGTGTCTTTTATTCAAACTCAATAATTATGCAAACGTCAGACTCGATTGAACACAATCTATATGCATGTTATAGTCTTGATTGATCCAAACCATTTGAGATCCATGCATATTATGTTCTAATCTAAATGATATTACCGCAGCATCCATCCATCAGTCCATCTCATGTTTTCTATTATATTGAAGAGCTCACACAGTCACAGCTCACACGCATGCACTACTCCTCTCCTCCCTTGATGCCACATGACTGCACTTTAATTCAGATCAATCAGCGGTATTGACCTTTGTTTGGCCTGTGTAGGGACACGCACAAAAAATGCCCTATTTGTACAAATATAGGTAGGCTACAAATTGAAATGATCGGAGGAAAAAAAAACAATGAATGAACCCACGTGTCGTGTGCCTCAGTGGCCCAACGGGTAAGTCAAATGATATCCGTAGTATACCTAGTAGAAGTGTGCCGGTTCAAACCCGGTTAAAATCACAGACAGTGGATACCTAGAGTAGGTAACACTGTGTGCCGTTAAGTACCCCGGTTGATAAATCAGATAATATCCATAGAATACCTAGTGCCTACTGTCCTCAGGCAGGAGGAGAGTAGGCGAGGGTGAAAATGATGAAAAACGGCTTGCTATAGTATGCCGCACGGTATGGGTATGGTCAAAAATGGGATAAAAAGTGAGGTAAAAAAAAAAAAAAAAAAAAAAAAAAAAAAAAAGAACCCACGTGTCAATATGAATGAAATGCATATGAATACTCAGGGGAAGGTTGAAATTCAAAGGGGTGAGAGAGACCGTGAGAATCACTGCTATATATAAATGTATTTCCTACTACATGATGTCCGAATGAAATCATGTGTTCTTCTTGCATGAGGTCGGTCTAAAGCGCGCTTGTTTTTTCTCTCCTTCAAAAATCCTCACGCTTTGACACACACGTACCGGGAGGGGGGGCGGGGCCGAGCGGGGACACCATCACCAAGTGAAGTTGCCGAGGGGGGGCGGGGCTGACCTACTTTTGTCCAATGGGGAGCCGCGGCGTGCCTGTTGCTCTCCGCGGCCCCGCCCCCTGTACAATCACATTGAACCTCATGTGCTTTTTCGCCAGAGAAAAACAACGAGAGAGACACACGCACACACACACACACACACACGCGGGAGCGGAAGACGCACGCACGCACACACACACACACACACACACACACACACACACACACACACACACACACACACACACACACACACACAGACAGCAACCAATCTGTCTGACAGAGAGAGACTCAGACACACAGAAAGAGAGAGACATAAGGCAGGCAGGCAGGCAGACAGACAGACAGACAGACAGACAGACAGACAGACAGACAGACAGACAGACAGACAGACAGACAGACAGACAGACAGACAGACAGACAGACAGACAGTAATTTCTCAAGACAGATCCTATACATTTTTGAGCGGTGCTCGTTGCTCCAATAACTGGCCGCGTGTGTCTCCCTGTAAGTCAAGAAATGAAAAGAACACCATGATGTTACTGCTGCCAGAACTTTGTTTGGAGGCATATTACATATAATTTTTGGGATCCAAATGTTTGGGGTCCAGAAACATAATTCAGAAAACTGTCAGGATTTTGAAGACATTTTTTAAATTTTGACGTCAGGCCAAAATGGTTTTAAAAGCCTTCTATTGTATTGAGGGGGGGGAAAAGGCACACACTCTATGATACACTGTGTGCCTTTTTTCCCCCTCGATACAAGAGAAGACTACAGTACTGGTACTGTATACACATCATGTTTTTACCACTTAATAAACCACATGCGGCATTCATATTCTGGGTGGAACTATCACAACAGTTTGTTCCGGGAACACAAATATTCTACGAAACCTGTTTCGCTCGCATTTTAGAAGGACCTGCTCTGACCTGACCTGACCTGACCTGACCTGTTCAAATGCAACTCACAACTCATATATATATACTCGTATATATATATATATATATATATATATATATATATATATATATATATATATATATATATATATATACAGCCAACAATTAAGTACCACACACAGATTTGAAAAAGAAGAAATCAAAGAAACATCTCATGAAAACAAACACATTACACGACAGTATAAGGGAACAGTCAAGCACCCGATGCCATGAATGAACAATAATACAATAAAAAAAAAGGAATGAGATCATCCTGAGAACCTGAGAACATGTATTTACTTTAAACTGTGTCCAAATGTTTCCGTTTTCCACGTTCTGCACGTCACGTACCCCCTGTAGTACCTATGCGTGCCCCCCCCCCCCCCAGGCCACCAGGGGTGCACGAATATACCCCGGCGATTTGAGAACCATGACGCTATACATTAGCCTGAATTAACTTGCATTAGAGAAAACGCACGCACGCACACAGTCAATTAAAAGAGAGATACAGTGTGTGCAGATGTCCCCACGCTACAGTAGCTCATGGGAGGAGGTCAGACCTCCACTCCCACTCCCACTCTCTGTCTCTGTCTCTGTCTCTGTCTCTCTCGCTCTCTCTCTGTCTCTCTGTGTCTCTCTCTGTGTCTCTCTCTCTCTGTGTCTCTCTCTGTGCAGTGCCGTCGCTATGTATACGCGCAATACGCACTTATCAACAGCAACCCTCCCCCTGGCCTACTCATGCAATTTACAATTTACAATTTAGGCATTTAGCAGACGCTCTTAATCCAGAGCGACTTACATTTAAGCAAGAACAAAAGCATGGGAATACATCACATAAAAGCATTTATCATGAAACATGCGTAAGCTAAGAAAGTAACAGTGGAATATCTATATAATGAAACTATACATACACTATACATATAAACTATACATATTTACTACTATGCTATACATATGTACTATGGCGTGCTATGACTATATGACTCATGGACTGGACTATACACTATACATATAAACTATACATATTTACTATACATATGTACTATGGCGTGCTATGACTATATGACTCATGGACTGGATCCACCCACTTCCTGCTGTCACTCCCTCTCAATCAGTAATTTCACCTGCTCTCACTCACACCTTAATCAGTTGCCAGCTATATATACTGCTTGAGTGCCTGTCCCTACAGTTATTGTTTGGCAGCAGCAGCAGCAACTCCACCACCACCACCACCACCACCACCACCACCACCACCTGAGAGCCCTCTGTCCTGGAGCCTCATGCCTTTGTTATGCGTCAATGAAGTGAGTTCAGTTCATGTATTTATTGGTTATTGTGATTATTAGATCTCAACTGTTTGCCTTGAAACTCTATAGAGAAGATGGTGTGTAATGAGCAGTGCACATAATTGACTTGTTCAGTATTCATGGAATGCAGTATTTAACCTATAGAGTTCATTGAAATGTGTTTGTATTATAAGTTTGCTTGGTACTCTTTAATGTATCTAGTGGTATAGCTACCCACCCACACCTTGAGTACCAAGTTTGCATTAGGCCTAATTGTCTATTTATCTGTATAAATGTGATGTGTATATAATGAATTGTAATTATGTTTCTCTGTCTTTTTATAGTAAAAACCATAACGTGAAGCCTCACCAACTCCTTGCTCATAATCCAAATGATCATGTGTGCAACGGAACAATAAAGGCTTTGATGGAACTCTTTGTATGCATTCTTGCTGATGCACCATGGTGATGCTAAATAACCTGTGAACCTAGAACTCTTATCTATTTAATATGGTCCTTCGAGAGCCGGATTTCGAACATTGCCATGGCTGAAAAGGAAAACCGATCTACAAACACAGAATGCACACATGAGGAAGAGCATGAAGGAGATGGTGAGGTGGAAGAGGACTCTGAGAACCCTGAAGATGGCCGACTCCTTCCAGGTCCAAGCAGAACCCAGTCACATCCTACACCTGCCAGGGCAGAAGGCAATCAAGAGCCCAGCCAAGCTGACATCCTTAATTACCTCCTTGAGACGGTGAAGCAGCAAGGGGAAATTTTGCAGCGCCTCATGGAGCGATATGCACCTTCTAGACTAGAAATAAACTCCTCCACCTTGACTAATCACCCAAATGCATTGCACTCTCGCCCACCCGACCAGATTGCACCCGGGTCACCTCCAGCCCCTCCCTCCCTTCCTTCAGCCCATAACCAAGTGGCATCAACTCGTTGGCAAAGGCTGAAATGTATGGAGCCCCCTGCTGGTCTGTTAAAGAAAGTGCAATCGATAATGGTAATTTGTTTTGGGACAAACTGCATTGGGTTTCACAGAGTGTACTTTACCTGTCAAAAGAGGAGGGGGGTCAGGGGCTAATTCACCTTGAAAGCAGAACAGCAGCTTTCAGGTTACAGCACATACAACGGTACCTCACGGGAGGCTCTGAAGTAGTTTGGAAACCAATAATGGACATACTTTTAAGGAAAGTAGCAGGTTTGGGGTTAGATGCTTCTTTTTTTTTTGGTAGACTGCAACTGTATTACTATTAGGTTGTGTGATTTGTCTTCTTTTTATCAGGGGCTTTTTAGAGCCTGGTCACTTTTTAAATGGAATAGACTGGAGCCCGCATCTTCTTTGTACTGGCTCCTAGAGGAGCCTTTAACGCACAGGGCCCGACTGGATGTGCAGACTGGGGCTCACACAGCGTCTGGTGTCAGCTGGGACTGTGTACATTCTCTGAAAAAGCCTCCAGTTAATTTTGGCACTTCAATAATAAATTGATTCATGATATAGTTTTAAAACTTTTTGGGAGTGCTGGAGGCAAAAGAAAAAATATTTTGAGTCATTAAGTCAATGGTGGGAGGTGGGAAAGGCCCAAATCAGGGTTTTCTGCCAGCAATACACCTCTTTTTCCAATTCAAGTGCTCGAAAACACCATCAGAGAAATGGAGTGTGTTTTTAAAAACCAGTGATGGGATGGTCAGTAATCAATGGCAGAAAAAAAGACAGGAGCTAAGCTCTTTAATGCAGGAAATAGTTAAAGGGGCAACGGCCAGAGCCCGTTTCACCAATATAAAAGACGCACCAAGCTCTTTCTTTTTCAACTTGGAGAAGGCTGCAGCCACAGGGAAACAAATGACTGGTGTAACGCCCAAGTCCCTATACTTGGTTGATACTGGTTGCCGAGGAAGTTCAAACGTGTGATCAAAATAACTGATGTCCAAAAAGTGTCCGTTGAGTAGAAATGTAATTATATTTATTAGCCGCTCAAAGTCCTATACTTTGTAATACAAAATAAACATAACATAAACCATCAAACGCACAGGATAGGATACAGATCACCAGCCCTCATGAACACAGTCAAAAACTGGTTTACCACTGGCAACACCTGAGACTAATTAGGGCCAGGGTTAAATACCCTCCCTCCCTGTAACCATGGCAACATAGATTGGCAAATTGACAGGAATCATGGGAAACAATATGGTGGCTCAAATGGCTCTTACACACCCACCCCTAATTGCTACTGGCATACAAGACAGAGCAATTCTAAAAAACAAAAAATACAAAGAGCCATAAATACAAACTCAAAATACAAATCATTTAAGGCAATAACTCATATTCATTTCACAACTCAAACAGTTTAACAAAAAAGCAGATTTTCAGAGAGGGGATGAATGACTGAGTCAGACCTGTCACCTGCTTAAACTCGAGTCTTTTATACGTTTCTTTCTTGAGCTCTCCCATCTTCTTTTCCTCCCGTTTCTTGAGCTTTGCCATCTTTTCTTTTTTTTTTTCTTCCGGAAAAAGGGTGCACATAGAGCATGATTAATTTTATTTCTGGCACAGCAAAAAAATTGATATGGCTGACTCGGAAGAACAAAACAGAGGGAACTGGGAACACAGACCCAGTACAGGTGCTGGAAGGACTGGTGGCAGCACGCCTTAGGGTGGAGTTTAGAAGGACTGGTGGCAGCACGCCTTAGGGTGGAGTTTAGAAGGACTGGTGGCAGCACGCCTTAGGGCGGAGTTTAGAAGGACTGGTGGCAGCACGCCTTAGGGTGGAGTTTAGAAGGACCGGTGGCAGCACGCCTTAGGGTGGAGTTTAGAAGGACTGGTGGCAGCACGTCTTAGGGTGGAGTTTAGAAGGACTGGTGGCAGCACGCCTTAGGGTGGAGTTTAGAAGGACTGGTGGCAGCACGCCTTAGGGTGGAGTTTAGAAGGACTGGTGGCAGCACGCCTTAGGGTGGAGTTTAGAAGGACTGGTGGCAGCACGCCTTAGGGTGGAGTTTAGAAGGACTGGTGGCAGCACGCCTTAGGGTGGAGTTTAGAAGGACTGGTGGCAGCACGCCTTAGGGTGGAGTTTAGAAGGACTGGTGGCAGCACGCCTTAGGGTGGAGTTTAGAAGGACTGGTGGCAGCACGCCTTAGGGTGGAGTTTAGAAGGACTGGTGGCAGCACGTCTTAGGGGGGAGTTTAGAAGGACTGGTGGCAGCACGCCTTAGGGTGTAGTTTAGAAGGACTGGTGGCAGCACGTCTTAGGGTGGAGTTTAGAAGGACTGGTGGCAGCACGTCTTAGGGGGGAGTTTAGAAGGACTGGTGGCAGCACGCCTTAGGGTGGAGTTTAGAAGGACTGGTGGCAGCACGCCTTAGGGTGGAGTTTAGAAGGACTGGTGGCAGCACGCCTTAGGGCGGAGTTTAGAAGGACTGGTGGCAGCACGTCTTAGGGTGGAGTTTAGAAGGACTGGTGGCAGCACGCCTTAGGGTGGAGTTTAGAAGGACTGGTGGCAGCACGCCTTAGGGTGGAGTTTAGAAGGACTGGTGGCAGCACGTCTTAGGGTGGAGTTTAGAAGGACTGGTGGCAGCACGCCTTAGGGCGGAGTTTAGAAGGACTGGTGGCAGCACGCCTTAGGGTGGAGTTTAGAAGGACTGGTGGCAGCACGCCTTAGGGTGGAGTTTAGAAGGACTGGTGGCAGCACGCCTTAGGGTGGAGTTTAGAAGGACTGGTGGCAGAGCGCCTTAGGGTGGAGTTTAGAAGGACTGGTGGCAGCACGCCTTAGGGTGGAGTTTAGAAGGACTGGTGGCAGCACGTCTTAGGGGGGAGTTTAGAAGGACTGGTGGCAGCACGCCTTAGGGTGGAGTTTAGAAGGACTGGTGGCAGCACACCTTAGGGTGGAGTTTAGAAGGACTGGTGGCAGCACGCCTTAGGGTGGAGTTTAGAAGGACTGGTGGCAGCACGCCTTAGGGTGGAGTTTAGAAGGACTGGTGGCAGAACGCCTTAGGGTGGAGTTTAGAAGGACTGGTGGCAGCACGCCTTAGGGCGGAGTTTAGAAGGACTGGTGGCAGCACGTCTTAGGGTGGAGTTTAGAAGGACTGGTGGCAGCACACCTTAGGGTGGAGTTTAGAAGGACTGGTGGCAGCACGCCTTAGGGTGGAGTTTAGAAGGACTGGTGGCAGAGCGCCTTAGGGTGGAGTTTAGAAGGACTGGTGGCAGCACGCCTTAGGGCGGAGTTTAGAAGGACCGGTGGCAGCACGCCTTAGGGTGGAGTTTAGAAGGACCGGTGGCAGCACGCCTTAGGGTGGAGTTTAGAAGGACTGGTGGCAGCACGCCTTAGGGCGGAGTTTAGAAGGACCGGTGGCAGCACGCCTTAGGGTGGAGTTTAGAAGGACTGGTGGCAGCACGCCTTAGGGCGGAGTTTAGAAGGACTGGTGGCAGCACGCCTTAGGGTGGAGTTTAGAAGGACTGGTGGCAGCACGCCTTAGGGTGGAGTTTAGAAGGACTGGTGGCAGCACGCCTTAGGGGGGAGTTTAGAAGGACTGGTGGCAGAGCGCCTTAGGGTGGAGTTTAGAAGGACTGGTGGCAGCACGCCTTAGGGTGGAGTTTAGAAGGACTGGTGGCAGCACGCCTTAGGGTGGAGTTTAGAAGGACTGGTGGCAGAGCGCCTTAGGGTGGAGTTTAGAAGGACTGGTGGCAGAGCGCCTTAGGGTGGAGTTTAGAAGGACTGGTGGCAGAGCGCCTTAGGGTGGAGTTTAGAAGGACTGGTGGCAGCACGCCTTAGGGTGGAGTTTAGAAGGACTGGTGGCAGAGCGCCTTAGGGTGGAGTTTAGAAGGACTGGTGGCAGCACGTCTTAGGGTGGAGTTTAGAAGGACTGGTGGCAGCACGCCTTAGGGTGGAGTTTAGAAGGACTGGTGGCAGCACGCCTTAGGGTGGAGTTTAGAAGGACTGGTGGCAGCACGCCTTAGGGTGGAGTTTAGAAGGACTGGTGACAGCACGCCTTAGGGTGGAGTTTAGAAGGACTGGTGGCAGCACGCCTTAGGGTGGAGTTTAGAAGGACTGGTGGCAGCACGCCTTAGGGTGGAGTTTAGAAGGACTGGTGGCAGCACGCCTTAGGGGGGAGTTTAGAAGGACTGGTGGCAGCACGCCTTAGGGTGGAGTTTAGAAGGACTGGTGGCAGCACGCCTTAGGGTGGAGTTTAGAAGGACTAGTGGCAGCACGTCTTAGGGTGGAGTTTAGAAGGACTGGTGGCAGCACGCCTTAGGGTGGAGTTTAGAAGGACTGGTGGCAGCACGCCTTAGGGTGGAGTTTAGAAGGACTAGTGGCAGCACGTCTTAGGGTGGAGTTTAGAAGGACTAGTGGCAGCACGCCTTAGGGTGGAGTTTAGAAGGACTAGTGGCAGCACGTCTTAGGGTGGAGTTTAGAAGGACTGGTGGCAGCACGCCTTAGGGTGGAGTTTAGAAGGACTGGTGGCAGCACGCCTTAGGGTGGAGTTTAGAAGGACTGGTGGCAGAGCGCCTTAGGGGGGAGTTTAGAAGGACTGGTGGCAGCACGCCTTAGGGTGGAGTTTAGAAGGACTGGTGGCAGCACGCCTTAGGGTGGAGTTTAGAAGGACTGGTGGCAGCACGTCTTAGGGTGGAGTTTAGAAGGACTGGTGGCAGCACGCCTTAGGGTGGAGTTTAGAAGGACTGGTGGCAGCACGCCTTAGGGTGGAGTTTAGAAGGACTGGTGGCAGCACGCCTTAGGGTGGAGTTTAGAAGGACTGGTGGCAGCACGCCTTAGGGGGGAGTTTAGAAGGACTGGTGGCAGCACGTCTTAGGGTGGAGTTTAGAAGGGCTGGTGGCAGCACGCCTTAGGGTGGAGTTTAGAAGGGCTGGTGGCAGCACGTCTTAGGGTGGAGTTTAGAAGGACTGGTGGCAGCACGCCTTAGGGTGGAGTTTAGAAGGACTGGTGGCAGCACGTCTTAGGGTGGAGTTTAGAAGGACTGGTGGCAGCACGTCTTAGGGGGGAGTTTAGAAGGACTGGTGGCAGCACGTCTTAGGGTGGAGTTTAGAAGGACTGGTGGCAGCACGCCTTAGGGTGGAGTTTAGAAGGGCTGGTGGCAGCACGTCTTAGGGTGGAGTTTAGAAGGGCTGGTGGCAGCACGCCTTAGGGTGGAGTTTAGAAGGACTGGTGGCAGAGCGCCTTAGGGTGGAGTTTAGAAGGACTGGTGGCAGCACGCCTTAGGGTGGAGTTTAGAAGGACTGGTGGCAGAGCGCCTTAGGGTGGAGTTTAGAAGGACTGGTGGCAGCACGCCTTAGGGTGGAGTTTAGAAGGACTGGTGGCAGCACGCCTTAGGGTGGAGTTTAGAAGGACTGGTGGCAGCACGCCTTAGGGTGGAGTTTAGAAGGACTGGTGGCAGCACGCCTTAGGGTGGAGTTTAGAAGGACTGGTGGCAGCACGCCTTAGGGTGGAGTTTAGAAGGACTGGTGGCAGAGCGCCTTAGGGCGGAGTTTAGAAGGACTGGTGGCAGCACGCCTTAGGGTGGAGTTTAGAAGGACTGGTGGCAGCACGCCTTAGGGTGGAGTTTAGAAGGACTGGTGGCAGCACGCCTTAGGGTGGAGTTTAGAAGGACTGGTGGCAGCACGCCTTAGGGTGGAGTTTAGAAGGACTGGTGGCAGCACGCCTTAGGGTGGAGTTTAGAAGGACTGGTGGCAGCACGCCTTAGGGTGGAGTTTAGAAGGACTGGTGGCAGCACGCCTTAGGGTGGAGTTTAGAAGGACTGGTGGCAGCACGCCTTAGGGTGGAGTTTAGAAGGACTGGTGGCAGCACGTCTTAGGGTGGAGTTTAGAAGGACTGGTGGCAGCACGCCTTAGGGTGGAGTTTAGAAGGACTGGTGACAGCACGTCTTAGGGGGGAGTTTAGAAGGACTGGTGGCAGCACGCCTTAGGGTGGAGTTTAGAAGGACTGGTGACAGCACGCCTTAGGGTGGAGTTTAGAAGGACTGGTGGCAGCACGCCTTAGGGTGGAGTTTGCCTACCACAAACTAGTGGACAATTTAGAGGCTTTTAGCCTTTTCTTGTCACGGTGTGGTCACAGAGGTAGGACTCAAATGCAGAACGACCAGGCCAGGCAGAGAAGTGAATGTTCAAGAGGTTTATTTCTCAAAAACCCACATGGAAAAATCACAAGGAACAATATACATGGAACAACTGACCACAACATATACGACGACGAACTGACAAGGAGCTGAAAACACTGGGGCATATATATCTAAGACTAACTACTCACAGGTGAACTGAAACACACAATCAACACTGGGATAGGCTAACAGACAACAGAACACAGGTGGCTAGGGTCAAACTAATACAGGGGGGTGAGACAAGAGAGGAGACAGAAAACAAGGCAGACAGGAAACACTACAAAATAAGGTACAGAACACAAATACAAGTAATAAGTCCCAAAACACAGACAAAGTCCAAGGGCAGAGGAGCGAACCGTGACATTTCTGGGCTCAGAAAGACGTGCTATGTGTGGTGCAGGACGGGGAAGTGAGCCTTTCCTTTTGAAAATAAATAAATAGGTGTTATTTATATTTACATTATTTAGTCTCTTCATATGAGCTAACTGCAATTTTGAAGTGACATATTTTATGTACTGCAGAGTTTTAATAAAGGTGCTTTTAAAGGTCAAAAGGTCTCTCTGTGTGTCTCTCTGTGTCTCTCTCTGTCTCTCTGTGTCTCCCTCTGTCTCTGTCTCTCTCTCTCTCTCTCTGTGTCTCTCTCTGTCTCTGTGTCTGTCTCTCTGTCTCTGTCTCTGTCTCTCTCTCTCTCTCTATGTCTCTCTCTGTCTCTCTGTGTCTCTCTCTCTCTCTCTCTCTCTCTCTCTCTCTCTCTCTCTCTCTGTCTCTCTGTCTCTCTGTGTGTGTGTCTCTCTCTCTCTCTCTCTCTCTCTCTCTATCTCTCTCTCTCTCTCTCCTCCATCCCCTCCTCTTCTACCACCCTCATTAAAATTCCTTTGGCAACTGCGGCAGCCAAATCACTTGCGATGATAATGTTGTTGTGACAAAGCCTGGTAAAACGACAGGAAGAAGAAGGACATGGCTCCTCTGCTCTCCTCCGCTAGCCTGGCACTGATGGAAGTACTCTTTTTATGTGTTGCTTAAGTAAAGGACCACTTCACCACTTTTCAACCTATCTTCATATAATAGGTCCTCACTAATAATCATGATAAAATGGCACGATTTTTTTCCTACTCAGTCTGTGTCTCATAGGAGGGCTGTGGGCAGTTTATAAACCGTCTTCCAGTAACATCATCATTAGGCAGATCTTTTTTTTAAACAAGATTTTCATTATCGTGAGAACGATGGCTTCCATTTTCACATTGCAACTTTTCAGGACTAGAAAGCCTGCAGTTTCTATTAGCTTGGATTCCCCATCGATGATGTCATTGGAAGACGGTTTCTGATTTTTTCATGATTATTAGTGAGGACCTAGCTGAAGATAGGTTGAAAAGTGGTTAAGTGGTCCTCAATCGATGTATCTAATACGACGATGATGATGAATTCCTGTTCTGTTCTTTGGCTATATAGTGTCTATACTTGTATGTCTCTGTACAATGTTTTGATGAATTAAACAAGGTATTTTCATCATATATACATGCACATGCAGTTAATATGTGTGTGTGTGTGTGTGTGTGTGTGTGTGTGTGTGTGTGTGTGTGTGTGTGTGTGTGTGTGTGTGTGTGTGTGTGTGTGTGTGTGTGTGTGTGTGTGTGTGTGTGTGTGTGTGTGTGTGTGTGTGTGTGTGTTATAGGTTGCACACAGGTGGTGAAAAACAACCATGCTGTTTTCGTACTCATAGCCAGGCAGGCCCTGCACCCACCCACACACACTGTAGGCGTCATAGCTCCGTAAGGGAGTGGTTGTAGTTGTACCACTCAAAAAGGAACTATTTTGTACTCTACTATAGGTAACTTTCCACCCACAGCATCGGTAACTATATCCATTATGTGCCTTTGAGGACGGCTGGTAAGGAAGTGCATGGGAGACTCCTTAAGGCCCTGCAGGGTTCAATATTATGTAAGAATAGGTGTCATCAGTTAGTTGGCACAGACAGCTGTGCTCTTCAGTTACCTGTTTTAGAGTTGTTTCTTTGTGATGCTTTTAAGCCATTTAGACCTGAGATCAGTTTCTTAAAAAAATAACAGTTTTCTGAAAAACCCATATTTCTATGTTTGTATAGTTGTCAAATACATTATTCCTTGCCAGAAGCAAAGATTTGTGTTATAAATGTTCGCTCTGAAAGAATATACATTCAAATATTTGCGCCACATCTTTAAGATCTTTTTCAAAAATAGCAGTACATGCACTATAATAGTGTTTTTTAAAAACACTATCCTCGTGTTTTAAAAAACACTAGGATAGTGTTTATAAAAACAGTACAGTACAGTACAGTACAGTACAGTACAGTACAGTACAGTACAGTACAGTACAGTACAGTACAGTACAGTACAGTACAGTACAGTACAGTACAGTACAGTACAGTACAGTAGAGACCCTCTTCAAGATTTGTGTTATAAGATTTTAAAATTATTCAAAAGAAATGTCCAAACATTTTCTATATTTTCCCGAGTGTTTTCACAGCAGCTATTTTTGAATAGAAAACATTATACATGCATGGGTAATGTGGTTAAAATGTGATGTGGTGCTAATTTACTTAAATCCTGGAAATATGTTGTGCTTGGAAAGCCCATATACAGTAAGAGCAGATAAGATTAGTCTAGTTATCCTGCAAGTATAAAAGTTTGTCCCATATACAATCTACAAGCTCACAATGCGTCGCGATGCGACCCGTTGTGAGCTTGTAAATTGGCTATTTCCAAACGGCCGAAATGTATATGGGGCTGAAGTGGGTTAAAGTGAAGTGCCAGGGACGTAATCCCGTCTTTTTTTTTTTTTTTTTTTTTAGATTTTTTTTTTTGCGGCTTACGCCTTTTATTGATTTTTTGAAGGGACAGACAGTAGGCTGACAGGAAACGGGAGAGAGATGGGGGATGACATGCAGTAAAGGCCGTGTCGGGTCCGGGAGTCGAACCCGCGGCACACTGCGACTGGATTACCAGTCCGGTGCCCAGACCGTTACGCTACGGCCTGGGCCCGTAATCCCGTCTTTAATCCAACTATGCACTGGTAGCCATGTCCGTAAAGACGTCTTTTATCACTTTTAATTGGATTTCAATAGATGGGACTGTTGCGCAACTTGTGACTGCGACTTTAACATATATTGTAGGAACACTCTGAAATCACGTGCTAAAAAAAAAAACACCCCCAAATGGTTGCTTTTCTGCCGCCCCCATGTTGTCGGTGGTATAGGAAAAGCACCTGAAACAGTTGGTTTTAGTCAGAGAGCGAGAGAGACAGACGAGTTCTGTTCCCTGTCACAAGAAACAGTTCTCTTCATTTCGAGGCATTTTCCAGGCATAAAGTAGGCTAGATAGCAGCAAGGCGCAAGAACACAACAAACACAAGCCCAGCTCACACACACTGCTGTGCGTTCTTCCAACTAAAGTCATTATTTATCTGAAAGAAAAGAGTCGCAAAGCTGATGGACCCGTACAGGATGAGCATGTACAAGGGAGGGAAGCGTCGCAACCATCGATCAACTGATAATGTGGCCAGCCAAACCCCCCCCCCCCCCCCGTCCAAAACGTAATCTCGATCGAAACTCAAGCAGAAACAACACAAGCTTTCTCCCCCGTGCGCGTGTGCGCGTGTGACGCGTGAGAGGGGCGACATCTCAAGACCCCCAGCTGACCGAACTCACCGTGTGCAAATCTTCCCGTCAAACATGGATCCATCCAAGTCTTATCGAAAAGCAATCCATTACCGTGCCTACAGCACATTCACTGATTTCACTCCCAACGTCCCCCACACGCGTTGCCCGTGCATGCGCGCGTGGATGCATGCGTGTGCACATGTGAGGCAACAGCCAGCCACAGGGTGGTGCACCAACTCTCTCAAAACGATATTTTTTTCCAGGGCCGGATTCGGTACTTGGCCCCCCTAGGCATGGGCCTGGGGCCAGGGGGCCCCTGTATTTTCCAGGGCCGGATTGGAAATTAGGGGGGCCCGTTATTTTTATTTTTTTATTTTTTCAGTAAAAGAAAAGCACTTTTTTTTTTTGAGAAACGACTCACTTCTTTTTTCTGGGCAAAGTAGAGTAGTAGATCTTTCATTTGAGATATGTGACATCATATTTTGGTATAGCACAACATATTCTGTGGGTCTTCAAAGATTTCTATATCGGTATGACAAAATGGCACCAGTGACAAAGATGGCTGACTGACTGTGGCACTGAAAGAGTGTTGCTATATTGTTTAGTTTTTTTTTTCTTTTTTACTGGGGACCCCCTGGAACCCTCTGCTACAAAGATGGCTTCAATCTGTACACAATAAGCAATGCTTGTCCACAACATTCCAACCATTGTGAACTTCCTGTTTGCAACAAGAAGTTCTATTCAATTGGGGGTGTACCAAGTCAAAGGTAATCCTCATGTAGACCCGAGTGGAATAGTAAGAGAGTGGCGACAAGCTTTGATCTCGCTGCAAAGCGGGTGCCTAGTTCCAAACACTGGAACTATTCCATTGAGATAGAATGAGCACTTTCGCATCCCATTGTTACACTGGGAGTCAACGCAAGTGTCGCCACTCTCTTACTATAGATTGCTCTGATTTAGACTAGCCAGAATGGAGTCCAGGGTTCCCACTTCCCAGTACTGGAGGCGAGAAACGAGGGGGGAAAGGTTTCTTCCACCCTAGTATTTAAAACTTAATTTGTAGAAGTTCAATTACATTTGATGTCACTGTGTTTTTCTGCCTGTCCTGCCTCATTCCATACATTGTTTTTCAAATATTTTACTCAATAAATAGAGGTTATGCGCGTCCGAAACTTATGCGGGAACGCCTACTGAGCAAAAAACTGGCCTTGACAGCCCATCCATCCATCCATCCATCCATCTATCTTCAACCGCTTATCCGTAGTCGCGTCGCAGGGACAACTGCTCCACCAACTCCAGACATCCCTTTCCAGAGCAACATTATTAGTAACTTCCTCCTGGGGGATCCCGAGGCGTTGGTCTGCCGCAGTGCCCGGGGGTCCCAACAGAAAATGTGATTTCATTAAACCACGTTAAACGACATTAAACTCACTTTGCCATTCGATTTGTCACTTTATTATTATTATTATTATTGTTGTAGGTTTTTAGGTTCTCACTGTGCGCACCTCATGTTGTTTGAAATGTTAGCAGCAGCAGCAGCGTCGGAAAACGAAAGATGTATAGATGTCTGCTCAACGCTGAGCTGTACTAGAAGTGTTTCCGCTTAATTGGCGGCGTGGACAGCGCCGCGTGCCAAAAATAGCATGATGTACCGTGCAAGCTCATAAGAGGAGGACAATCGATACAATATGCTCTGAGCACAGTGGAGATTGGCTTGACCTCACTCTCTCTCTCGCACACATGCACGCACGCACGCACACACGCACGCACCCCCCTCAGAGGCAGTCACACGGCCAATAGAAAACTAAAATAAGACACCTGAGATCACATGCAGCCACCATGAACATCAATGTCCACAGACACGTATACCCCCCCGCTGGCGACAAGTATATACCCCCCCTGATGCGGGCACACGGCCACGAGAAACGATATGAATAAAACATATCAGAGATCACCCCCCACGTATGCAGGGACACGCGAGCAGACGTCTCACACATACGCACTGTATACGCGCACAGACACACACGCACAACACAGTCACACGCACGCACGCACGCACGCACGCACGCACACACGCAGGCAGAGGCAGTCACACGGCCAATAGGAAACTAAAATGACACACCTGCATGGGATCACATGCAGCCACGCATGGACATCGGTGTCCTCAGACACAGACACATGTTGTGCTGCCGCCACGGAGTCAAACGCTTAGCGACTATAAATATATAGCCTGCACGCGGGGACAGGAATAAGTATAATGCATGCGGTGGTGTGATGCTCATCGCGGTGCACGGTGGTGGGTGGTGCACACCTGGGGACGTGCACACATGGACCTCAAAGGGGGCTTCAGCCCCTGCCCTTTTACCCGTGTCTGTGAAACAACTGCCCTTTCCAGACCAAACGAATGCAGCATTTACTACATGGTGAAAGAAATGGAAATACCTCGCCTTTCCATGCCATAGGCAGCATTCAGAAGAATTGCTTAATTTCTGCACTTGAAACACAGTATTTTGCGCTGAACAAATTTGTTTCTAAATCCATGTCGTACAGGAAACTCCCGTTAAACTTTCCAACAAACTCCGGTAAACTCCCGAATTGTACCATCACACCTGTATATTCCCGTATATTAACTTTATATGCCTGCTATGAACTTGAGGTTTACGGGGCAAAATACAGTGCCCATAATTGCCCGTTAACTCCTCCTTTCACGCAGTGAAATGTCCCACTTTAAACAAACGAGGCCTGTCGGCTGGCTGCCGGACTAATATAGTTTTGGAAATACTAATGAGGTTTTGGCATGGACCCGCCATGAGGTCAGTAGGCTATACTGCACAGCCGGGCCTCAGACACTTTGACCCGGAGGTATAGGCGCCGTTAACAGGACTGTGAGAAGGAGGAATGGAATGTTTAGAATGCCGTTTCCATCCTGGATAAGTCCCCCCCCCCCCCCCCCGTGGGCTTCAAGAGTTCAATTTATAATCCCCGCTATCCGAGTGGAACAGATTTAATTGGCTCGTTTAATGTTTGTGTTGGCACACATTTACTACGCCATCAAATTATTTGACGGACATTTGACCTAATTTCTCATTTCAAATATTGAGACCTTGTGTGGATAAAAGCCTCAATAATATTATCTTTAATGCCCAAAATCTCAATCTGATCCACTCTGATAGAAATTAAATGTTTTGAACTCTTTGGCCCTGCTGAACTATACGTAGCTATAGGACCATACCTCGCTGTCCTACACTGTCTCCCTCTCAGCTGTCCTACTGTCTGTCTCTCCTACACTGTCTCCCTCTCAGCTGTCCTACTGTCTCTCTCTCCTACACTGTCTCCCTCTCAGCTGTCCTACTGTCTGTCTCTCCTACACTGTCTCCCTCTCAGCTGTCCTGCTGTCTGTCTCTCCTACACTGTCTCCCTCTCAGCTGTCCTACTGTCTCTCTCTCCTACACTGTCTCCCTCTCAGCTGTCCTGCTGTCTGTCTCTCATACACTGTCTCCCTCTCAGCTGTCCTACTGTCTCTCTCTCCTACACTGTCTCCCTCTCAGCTGTCCTGCTGTCTGTCTCTCCTACACTGTCTCCCTCTCAGCTGTCCTACTGTCTCTCTCTCCTACACTGTCTCCCTCTCAGCTGTCCTACTGTCTGTCTCTCCTACACTGTCTCCCTCTCAGCTGTCCTGCTGTCTGTCTCCCTCTCAGCTGTCCTGCTGTCTGTCTCTCCTACACTGTCTCCCTCTCAGCTGTCCTGCATGCTGTCTGTCTCTCCTACACTGTCTCCCTCTCAGCTGTCCTACTGTCTGTCTCTCCTACACTGTCTCCCTCTCAGCTGTCCTACTGTCTCTCTCTCCTACACTGTCTCCCTCTCAGCTGTCCTACTGTCTGTCTCTCCTACACTGTCTCCCTCTCAGCTGTCCTGCTGTCTGTCTCTCCTACACTGTCTCCCTCTCAGCTGTCCTGCTGTCTGTCTCTCCTACACTGTCTCCCTCTCAGCTGTCCTGCTGTCTGTCTCTCCTACACTGTCTCCCTCTCAGCTGTCCTGCTGTCTGTCTCTCCTACACTGTCTCCTTCTCAGCTGTCCTACTGTCTCTCTCTCCTACACTGTCTCCCTCTCAGCTGTCCTGCTGTCTCTCTCTCCTACACTGTCTCCTTCTCATGTTGTCAATTCTCTCTCTCTCTCTCTCTCTCTCTCTCTCTCTCTCCCCTACAGTCTCCCTCTCTGCCTCTCAGCTGCTGTCCTACTGTCTGTCCATCGGTCCATCCTACTGGTCACTTGAATTAACCGAGAGTAAAAAAAGGAAAGCAGTAATCCTGGTCTCTAAACTACCTCCCTCTGGCCAGCCGGGCGGAGGGGAAAGGAACTGGTTGGAATAACATGTTCCTTCCACACGCTACATCCGGCTGGGGTAATTCCCCCGTAAGGTGAAAAGAAACAGAGGTCAGTCCGAAAGAAAGAAAGACATTTCAACGTTCTATATCTTTATTTTCTGATTGACTGGTGGATTGAACAGTTTCCCTGAATAGAACAATAGTTAGAAGGCGACATATATAGTCATCAACAATGATACTGCCTGCTTGACTGTTGAGTGTGTAGCATTGCTCTGGGTTGATGCCTGCAGGGTTTGTGACTAGAGTTCTCATCGGGGCCGAATATTAAGGCCCTCACTGGGCCCTAACTGATCAGGCCCGAGGCCCGGCTCAACTAATTAACATAGATTTCAGGCCCGTCCCGGCCCTAAAACGTCGGGTCGGGTCGAGCCTGGTCGGGTCTGTGCAGAATTTGAGAACCCTATACACAGAGTAAAAGTGAAACGCCATGCAGTCAGCACCATCTTCATAATAAATAAATACACAGACAAATATATATATTTTCATGGAGCCTGAGGCCCGGCCCTACTGATCAGCATACATTTTAGGCCCGGCCCTAAAACGTCGGGTCGGGCCTGGTCGGGTTCGGGGAGAGTTTGAGAACTCTATTTGTGACCACAAAGATGTTTGGTCCCGAAAATACTAGTGCGTGGTTTACTTATAGCGTAAATATGACGTTGTGCCAATTCCTTGCATTTAAATCCATGCATTTAAATTTGTTTACATTTGTGAAGAGTCAAAATGGCTTCAATGGAAAATCGGGGTTCTCTCTAAAAACTGTGAGGCTTTCAAAATAAGTGTCTCTTATTTACACGATTGGAAATTATTGCAATGTGACTATACTCAACACAGGTTTTAATTTGAAAACTACTTACTGGAAGGTGGAAGTCGGTGGATTAGTCTTGACTCATTTACTAAGTAGTTGAACTGAGGGGTCTTGGACTGACTTTCAGGTGTCTTTGGCCCCATGGGTCACCATGCATGGCTCCCTTTGGCTCCAGGGCCCCATGGGACACCATGCATGGCCCCCTTTGGCTCCAGGGCTCCATAGGTCACCAGGGCCCCCTTTGGCTCCAGGGCCCCATGGGTCACCAGGGCCCCCTTTGGCTCCAGGGCCCCATGGGTCACCAGGGCCCCCTTTGGCTCCAGGGCCCCATGGGTCACCATGCAGGGCCCCCTTTGGCTCCAGGGCCCCATGGGTCACCATGCAGGGCCCCCTTTGGCTCCAGGGCCCCATGGGTCACCAGGGCCCCCTTTGGCTCCAGGGCCCCATGGGTCACCAGGGTCCCCTTTGGCTCCAGGGCCCCATGGGACACCATGCAGGGCCCCCTTTGGCTCCAGGGCCCCATGGGTCACCATGCATGGCCCCCTTTGGCTCCAGGGCCCCATGGGTCACCAGGGCCCCCTTTGGCTCCAGGGCCCCATGGGACACCATGCATGGCCCCCTTTGGCTCCAGGGCTCCATAGGTCACCAGGGCCCCCTTTGGCTCCAGGGCCCCATGGGTCACCAGGGCCCCCTTTGGCTCCAGGGCCCCATGGGTCACCATGCAGGGCCCCCTTTGGCTCCAGGGCCCCATGGGTCACCATGCATGGCCCCCTTTGGCTCCAGGGCCCCATGGGTCACCATGCATGGCCCCCTTTGGCTCCAGGGCCCCATGGGACACCATGCAGGGCCCCCCTTGGCTCCAGGGCCCCATGGGACACCATGCAGGGCCCCCCTTGGCTCCAGGGCCCCATGGGTCACCATGCAGGGCCCCCTTTGGCTCCAGGGCCCCATGGGTCACCATGCAGGGCCCCCTTTGGCTCCAGGGCCCCATGGGTCACCATGCAGGGCCCCCTTTGGCTCCAGGACCCCATGGGTCACCAGGGCCCCCTTTGGCTCCAGGGCCCCATGGGTCACCATGCAGGGCCCCCTTTGGCTCCAGGGCCCCATGGGTCACCATGCAGGGCCCCCTTTGGCTCCAGGGCCCCATGGGACACCATGCAGGGCCCCCTTTGGCTCCAGGGCCCCATGGGTCACCATGCAGGGCCCCCTTTGGCTCCAGGGCCCCATGGGTCACCATGCAGGGCCCCCTTTGGCTCCAGGGCCCCATGGGTCACCATGCATGGCCCCCTTTGGCTCCAGGGCCCCATGGGTCACCATGCAGGGCCCCCTTTGGCTCCAGGGCCCCATGGGACACCATGCAGGGCCCCCTTTGGCTCCAGGGCCCCATGGGACACCATGCAGGGCCCCCTTTGGCTCCAGGGCCCCATGGGACACCATGCATGGCCCCCTTTGGCTCCAGGGCCCCATAGGTACAAGCCCAATTAAGTAATGCAGGTGTTTAGCAGTGGTGTAACATTAATGTAACTCTGGAGAGCGTAAGATGAAACCAAATGGACCCTTCCATTTGGTTTAATTTTATATGGTGTTAAAGAGTTAAAGGACCTATAACATATCATAATGGGTGCATGCTTTAATGGAAATTGCTCTCAGGAACAGCTCAACTGATTTTGTCCTCATCGTGATGTCATCAATGTCACCCTACTTTGTATAATTCCTCCTCTTCTTCAGTCTTCAGTTCCACTTTGTTTACAAAGTCCACCATTGTTGACTTTTCAAGCTGGCATGGAATGGAAACAAGCCTGGTTTTATCTAGCATCAGTATTATAACGACTCAAATATTAAATAATCTGCATATCAGCACCCCCACCACCTCAGGACATTGTGGTACTGCAGCTAAAACTGCTTCCAGAAAGTCCAGAATGAAATGACAAGGACTGGTTATATCAGAGTGGTGATTGTGGCTCAAACCATTAGAAATAACTTTGAGGGACATAGACAATAATGGTATTAAATATTAAAAGCACTTTTAAAATGCATGTTATTTGCGTTTTGAAGACCTATAAGGGGTCCATTTGGTTACCAACGCTCTCCATCTGCATGGGGGACCACCTGGAACCACCTCAAGGACCACTGGTTGAAACTGGTTTTCAACCAGTTTCATTTCAAGGCCCATTATTTATTCAGCTTTTGAGCCACGCAGACCAGCATTTGGCTTCTCAGACGCAAAACTAAAGAATATTTTGTTGTCGTTGGATGAGATTTTGTCTACAATTCCATGCTTTTGGCAAACGTTTATCAAAATAACAATTCTTCTACATTCTCAGATTTTGTATACCGTAGCCTACTTCTTGCAAAAGAAAGTAATGCAGATGTGTAACAATAATGTAACTCTTGAGAGCGTAAAAGGAAAACCAAATGGACTCGTACGGGTCCATTTGGTTTCATTTGACGCTCTCAAGAGTTAAAAACCTATAAGGGGTCCATTTGGTTTGCAACTCCATCATTTAGCTGCATGGGGACCACCTGGAACCTCCTCAAGGACCACTGGTTGAAAACCAATGGCCTATAGAGCGTCGCAGTCCCGCCCCCTTTCATGACGACGCCAGGCCCAGGAAATAATTCCCAATGCATTTTCCCCATAGACATTTCAAAAAGTATTTATTTAAAGACCTTTTAACGAAGCCAACTCGAGTGGTGTCAGCTCATGACAACAAACACAATATTTTGGACCAAACAAATAATTACAAAGAATGAAAACAACAACAAAAAAGTGTCATAGCCTGCCGTTTTTTTCTTCTTTCTAATTATTTGTTCGGCCCAAAACATTGTGTTTGTTGTCATGATTTGTCACGACTCCAGTTGGCTTTGTCCACGGCGTTAAACGTCTTTAAATAAATTATTTTTGAAAAGACTATGAGGAAAATGAACGGGGAATTATTTTCCGGGTCTCTCGAGGGGGGGCGGGACTGCGACAGGTTAATTGGGCTGAGCTGCGAGGCGTCATGGCCGCCGTCCATCCCGCCAATAATCGGCTACATCTCGGTCTCCACTGACGGGTGTCGTCTCTCCAGCGGCGGCGGCTCCGCCCTCCTCTCCTCCTCGACTCCGCCTATCTCCGTCTCCATTGGACCACCCGTCGACGCTCTGCCGCCCACGGGGCGGCTCCACGACGTGGTCTGGGTCACGTGACTACGTAGCCGCAAGCGGAGAGAGAGAGACAGAGAGAGAGAGAGAGAGAGAGAGAGAGAGAGAGACAGAGAGAGAGAGAGAGAGAGAGAGAGAGAAAACACATGAATTTTCCGACGGTCAAAACGGCAGGGGCTAGAGCCCCCTTTCATTATGCACGTCCCTGGTTCCTGTGAACTGCCATAAACATTCTTTCAATAAATATTTTAAAAATCGTTATTTTATATATTTTATACAGTTATAGTGAAGCACTGAGAAAACTGTTGCGCCTTTCTTCGTCCTTTTTTTCCAAACTTGACTATGGTAGCGGTGGTCTCAAAAACATAAGGGAAACTTATGGACATGAAAAGACTCGCTCACCGTATAGAAAAATAAGTAAAACTCCTTAGACTGAGACTTAGTTATAGTGCTCATATATGGCCCTTTAAAGTCAGGGGCTTTGTAGTTTGAACATATGTCTTTTGTGTTTATTTTTATTATTGTAATTCTTTTGCAATTACTTGATGTAGTACTTTGCTCCTTCGGTTGTGTAGGCCTCTTCCCAACCATAAGGTAGACCTGAGGAGAGGAGAGAAGGAAAGCATGTTAGAGTTCAATGATTGATTGAATACCTGAGTAGTCAAAAATGTAAACACTTGGGCTAAAAGGACGACACAAAAATATGTCCTGGGGACTTGTTTCCGCTGTGGCTGCATTCAATTACTCAACACAGCAATATTACCATACGATATTACAATATTGACACATTAATACATGTTAAAAATATTCGAATCGCTATTATTTACACGAGGGGAGGAACATTTTAAATGTTGTTTAACCCCGTCTTCCATCCTAAGCCATCCAAAAACTAGCAAGGTATTAAAAGAGAAGAGAAGAGAAGAGAAGAGAAGAGAAGAGAAGAGAAGAGAAGAGAAGAGAAGAGAAGAGAAGAGAAGAGAAGAGAAGAGAAGAGAAGAGAAGAGAAGAGAAGAGAAGAGAAGAGAAGAGACAGTTGTACAGTATATAATTAAATCAACTAAAGGCAGCCATGTGTGACATCCTTAATTGACCAATGTGGAACATTGCGGTGAATCGTCCTGTATAGTTTGCGAACGGGCTTAGATCCCGTCTACCGTGACCTCCAACTTTCCATTCCTTACTCCTCTCTCTCCCTCTGCCGGGGCGGGCGAGTGGGCGGGCGGGACCTGCTAATTAGGCCATGGGATCTCAGACCATCGCTTCCCTTGTATCATTTTTCCACTGATATCGCATGTTCCCATGGTAGGCCACAGTGTTCCTCGCATCGGCCACGCCCGGACGTATACTGTAAATGGCCCTATATCCTGTTCTCTGCGCCGTACAGTACTTTTCCACTTGTAACTCAGTCGTAGCTGAACTGTACTGACTGTACCGTCCTGGCTGGGCGCTTTGACAGGCTCTCTTAACCTCGTTTTGGGGCGAACAAAAGCACAGGAGTTTCAGGTGGCTTCCCACGGGGCGTTTTGGGAGGGTAAGCCCAGGAGACATGGGGCCTGTTTCACGAAACTTGGATGAACTACAAAATCGAAGCACTTCCTTCCCAGCCGTCGCATGGCATGACAAGTCGACGGTCCGTGGAAAAAAACCCACACTCGTGGAGGGCAGGGCTTCCTGTTTAAATCCCTCCCTCTGGTGCCATTCCACTCTGCATACGGGAAGGATATGGAGACCCTTGTTGTAAACTCTTAAGTACTGGAACCCTCGTCTGGTTCTGACAGACAGGTATAGTGTGTGACAATCCGGCGGCGGGCCCCGGGAGAACAATAACGAGACGCGAGGCAGTATCACGCACACACACACACACACACACACACACACACACAGGAAATATAACAACCGCTAACTGCAGCAAGCTGACCTTGCTGTCTGAGTTGTCTCCCGTAGCCTAACTATAAACTATATGCTACAGTTCAGGCAGTACACAATACATTATCAAGTGCATTGTGTATTCACGTACGAGTACACAGCCATGGGCGATCAGATTATAACAACCCTCTCTTTGCACCTTCATCACAACAACACGCCCCCCCCCCCCCCCCTCCCCCCCTCCCCAATGTTAAGTACAGTATACACGTAACACACAAGCACGGACAATGGCTTTCTCACCACCATCGGTAACAAAGACACGCGATATGACACGGAGAGGTCTCCTTTGTATCCCCCTCGCTGACTGTACACTATACCATGCTGTGTCTACACAGAGAAATCCATATTTTTAACTTTTTGTTTGTTGTTTTTGTACATTAACGCGCCCCCTATACCTGATCACGCCACGGCGTCACTCAAAAGCATGAAAAAAGGCGCACGATCCGCGAGCTCGAAACGCGGCACGCAAAGGCACTTTTGCTATCATTTTCCATTTGAATCCCTGAAAAGGAAGTTTATTATTATTATTTATTCTCTTTACATAATGAGGTTTCCACGCCGACCGAGACGATTATGCTATGTGCGTGCGTGCGTGCGTGCGCGTGCGTGCGTGCGTGCGTGCGTGCGTGCGTGTGTCTGCGTACGATTACATTTCCGACGACCAGGCCGGGTTTCAAAACCTCGTCAATCTGAGTGTTGTTTGACAGGCGACGGGCCCCCTGGGGGCCCCCTGGCCTGGCCTGGCCCGGCCTGCCGACGAGGGGCCGCGGGGTGGTGTCGGGTTAGTGTACACAATGCAAACACACAGCCTATAGTGTGAGCAAAAAGTGATTGGAGTAATGGGCCAACAACAAGAGCTCTGCGCTTTGACTGGCCACTTATACCAATATGTACACACTGTACACTGTAAAAAGGTGTCCTGTAAGTCCATATGGGCTGGGCTTCTTCGGAAGCGTGACACTTAAATAAAGAAACAATCAATCAATCCATTATATTGCGTTCAGCGTGGCCGTGATGTGCGACTCTGCTCCTGTGAGATAGCACAGATTATCTGTGCGAGCGTGACACTGGACATCTGAGATTGTGTGCGTGTGTGTGTGTGTGTGTACAGTATGTGTGTGTATGTATGTGTAATATGTACAATGCAAGGGACAATGCCATCACATGTTGTTCCTGCCCTTCCCCGGAGGCGAGCAGACAGAGGCCTCGCTGTCTGTCTGTCTGTCTGTCTGTCTGTCTGTCTGTCTGTCTGTCTGTCTGTCTGTCTGTCTGTCTGTCTGTCTGTCTGTCTGTCTGTCTGTCTGTCTGTCTGTCTGTGACCATGTCTGCACTGATACACCCGCTGTCTGAACACACGCGCATGCGCACGCGCACAAGCACACGCACGCACGCACGCATGCACGCATGCACGCACGCACATGTCACCTGTATACTCGTTCTATATATAGGATGTATAACAATATCAGATTAAGGTAAGAAAATGGCTCGTCCGGAATTGCCCTTCAAACCCCAGCATCCGTATTGTGGGGAAAGCTTACGCGGAACATATAGCGGAGCGAGCTTGATGGTCTGCTATGGTCATTGAAGGAAGGGGTTAATCACGTATAGCCTTAGTACAGTATATGATTCGCAGTGCAATGGGAAATACACCTCATGTTTCCACACTTGGGATTCAGATCTTTAAAAAATATATATTACATGACACTAAAGAGCCACTGACATAACAATGTGTTCTTTCATGCGTTCTGCCTGTTCTCCCCGTGTGCCCTATAGGGTAGGTACCCTCACAATAAACATGCAGTAATCCTGGTCTCTAAACTGCCTCCCCCCGGCCAGCCGGGGCGCCTGATGGAGGGGAAAGGAACTGGTCGGAATAACTTGTTCCTTCCACTCGCTATACGTCCGGCCCGGGAAACTCTCCCCTTTCAGGTGAAAAGAAGCAGCTTGGGACTCCTCATGCATAGAAAGAAGCATGAGGTCAGTCCGCTGTGTATATATTACATGGAAACTCCCGTTAAACTTTCCAACAAACCCCAGTATAAAGTCCCGAATTGTACCATCACACCTGTATATTACCGTATATACATTAACTGTATATATGCCCGCTAAACTTGAGGTTCACGCAGGGAAAAAAACTAAGGACAGCGATGCGCTCGCACGGCAGGTGGAAACAGTGGAATCGCACCTCGTCTTTAATTAGGACGAAAACACGTTTAGTTTTGGTGCCATGTGATGTTTTCACAGCATGTACTGTACTACGGGGATATCTGAGAACACTGCAGCACCTATACGTCTGTGTGTGTGTGTGTGTGTGTGTGTGTGTGTGTGTGTGTGTGTGTGTGTGTGTGTGTGTGTGTGTGTGTGTGTGTGTGTGTGTGTGTGTGTGTGTGTGTGGGCACACGTGTGTGCGTGCGTGCAATGCCTACGTATATGCATATGTTTCCAAGTCTACTAACCACAACAACATTATACATACAGCGTGTCCTGTTCTGTCCCTACAGACAGTGTGTGCGTGTGCGTGTGTGTGTGTGTGTGTGTGTGTGCGTGCGTGCGTGCGTGTGTGTGTGTGTGTGTGTGTGCGTGTGTGTGCGTGTGTGTGTGTGTGTGTGTGTGTGTGTGTGTGTGTGTGTGTGTGTGTGTGTGTGTTTGTGCGTGTGTCTGTCTCCGGTCCATTGACCGGCACGTGGCTGACTGACAGCGCGCTTTAGTGCACAGCTGATCGCCCCGCTGCACCAAAACACTGCTGACTCACGTGTGTGTGTGTGTGTGTGTGTGTGTGTGTGTGTGTGTGTGTGTGTGTGTGTGTGTGTTGGGACTGTGCTTGTATTACTAGACTTGTGAGGGCCGACTGTCCCCACAAGTATAGCAGAATTGGGCGTTGTGTGAGAACACGCACACACACACACACGCACACACACACACACACACACACACACACACACACACACACACACACACACTTCAATGTATTTATTTGAGTCCACATTTATAAAATTCATTATCAAGGGCACAGATATGTTCAGTTGCTTTTGATTTCCCACGCACCTCGAAACCTCATGTGTCTCAGTGCTTATGGGTCCAAACAAGCCCTACAGTATACACGTACAGAATATAAGAACTTATTCACAGCCAACATTGGTCACTCTTCAGTCTGTCTTAATATTACCAACACCGAAAGTAAATCATGGGTACAGAAAGCACCTTCTCCTCCAAATAGACCGACTGCCTATAATGGAGGAGACAAACACACACACACACACACACACACACACACACACACACACACACACACACACACACACACACACACACACACACACACACACACACACACACACACACACACAAACAAGAGTATAATGCACAGTGGGGGGCACATGGTGAAAACGTGAGTGTGTGTGTGTGTGTGTGTGTGTCAGTGACACGAGGTGTGCACGCACCCAGCAGCCCCCGTCGGTCTATCTATGGCCGTCTTAATCCGTCTCCCAGCTTGCATTTCCTGCTCACTCTCTATTTCCTTCTCGTCTTTTTAACCCATTTTGACCGTGACAGATTCTACAACAATGTCTTCTGAATCACGACAGTTTTTGAAAAACCATGTGTTTCTATGTCACATGGTTCTCAAACTATTTCATGTCAAGGACCCCCAGAATTATCTGTATCTGGCCTCTCCGCCTCTCCCCATCTTGAAAATATGTTGTTCCAGGGACCCCAAGATTTGCGCCACATTTTCACGATAAAAAAAACAATAGCAGACCTATACGAGCTCGTAGCGCGGCACCGATAAGGTCTGCTATTTTTCAACAGCTAAAGTATAACATAATCCTTGACACACCAAAAGGGGTTCCCGTTCGGAATGGGTTAAGGCACCCGTTTCTTGATTTAGCTTCCTTCAAATGTACCGCATCGGTTCAATGAATGTGTGTGCAAGTGATTCTTTCGCTTCATTTCAGCCACATGTATCTCTCTGTCTCCCGTAGCACTTACCCTTAGCCCCTTAGATAGAACATTATGTAGACTTAGATAGCATTTTATACTTTAGACTTTTATAGCATGTTACGTAGACAGCACTAGAATTGCATTTTTACGTATAGTCATAGCACTTTATAGTTATATATGTACTGTATAGTATAGTATGTATAGTTTATACGTATAGTTTCATTATATAGATACTCCACTGTTACGTTCTTAGCTTACGCATGTTTCATGATAACTACTTTTTATGTATGTGATGTTTTGCCGTGCTTTTTGTTCTTGCTTATTGTAAATCACTCTGGATTAAGAGCGTCTGCTAAATGCCTACATTGTAAATTGTCAGCGTGAGACACAAAGACATCAAGGACGTGCACATCTGCACGTGCAATGCGAGGTGCTGACTGCTGGACTGACCATCTCCAAAGACCGACAGCTCTGCCATACTGGACTGCAGCGTTTTGAAGAAGAGAGGAGTACGGCAAGGGAAAGGAAACGCCAGGGGAGGAAGATGATCACTGCAGCCAAGGCCACAACTAACACTGACTTCATATGCCCTCACTGCAATAAACCATGTGGCGCTCGGATCGGACTTCACAGTCACCTCAAAACTCACCAGTAGAAGAAGTAGAAGTCATCATCGGATACGATGGACTACCATAGGCAAAGTGTGTGTGTGTGTGTGTGTGTGTGTGTGTGTGTGTGTCTAACAAGGCTGCTTCTAATTAGCATGCTTCTCATCTCCACTTATCACAATACATATGCTAGCCTATACTGTGTACAATACATACTGTCTGCACAAAGAATAAGAGCACTTTCAGACGAGAAAGGCATTCTGAATTCCACTGTTAGGGCACAGCCTGTCCATATGTACAGGCAGATGGACACGAGCGCACGCATGCATGCACGCACGCACGCACACTCACGCACAGAGAGAGAGAGCGTTTAGAACAAATGTCACAGAAGACCAAACTGTCGGCCGCCTCTTAGTCTTAACCCCTGCCTGTTGCCTTGGAAACTGGATGTAACCAAGGACCGCAAAACTTTATCTCCCTCCCTCTCTCACCTTTCTCTCTCTCTCTGTCTCTCTCTGTCTCTCTCTCTCTCTCTCTCTCTCTCTCTCTCTCTCTCTCTCTCATTGTCTCCTCCTAGGCGCATGTGTGTGTGTGTGTGTGTGTGTGTGTGTGTCCATCCGTGTACAGCTAATCTCCGGCACAGTTGGCCCGGGCCGATGCCAAACTCTGCACACACATCGCGCAAATCGGGTATACACTATCTGCCATAAACACTCCTATATTCTCCTGGTGGAGACCTGTGACCCGAGGGACTTGTTCTATTTTTCGGTTTACATTCTTTCACTTTAGGAGACGTACCTGTGTCCTGTCCTGGTAAACAGAGCAAGAGTCACAGTTATCATGTATTATTACATGGCTTGGTTGGATGCTCGATTCTGATTGTTCAATCGCAGAATTCAGCGGTGTGTTATTTCTGGATAATGGACCGCTCCGCTCTATAACAGACCGATGCCTAATCAAACCCTCGGAAGCACCTGCTGCTCCCCCGCTTGATTTACTGCGGTTTCCAACGTGACAGCCATGCAAACACACGCACACACAATGTCATTTACAGCTAAACATTGCTCTCAGAAATGTTTTTGAAAACATTTGAGTGCCATGTAATAGGCGGGATAATGTCTGCCTATATGCCATTGTCGGCATCAGGGTTTAAATGGTTTAAGGATGCTGAGACCCTTATCACATGTTGCTCCGTTGAATAGCAGGTCGTGTGTGTGTGTGTGTGTGTGTGTGTGTGTGTGTGTGTGTGTGTGTGTGTGTGTGTGTGTGTGTGTGTGTGTGTGTGTGTGCGTGCGTGCGTGCGTGCATGCGTCCGTGCGTGCGCGTGCGTGTAAGTGATTATATAAAAAGTAGGCAGGCTGTATGGAACCACGTATCCAGGCAACACCAGCCTTAACAATGTGAGACACAGGTGATCTTAATGAAGGTATGGTTCACAAGCACGTGCACGCACACACACACGCACACTGAGATACGCACGCACACGCATACTGAGATACGCACGCACGCACGCACGCGCACACACACACACACACACACACACACACACACACACACACACACACACACACACACACACACACACACAAACACACGTGTACACAGTGGGAGCCCGTAATCTCTCTGACATCTCAACAAGCTGTGAGACCTGGATTTGATTGACCTACTTCTCTCTCTCTCTGTCTCTGTCTCTCGTTGTGAGCTTGTAGATCGATATAGACTGTCACGATTTGACAAAGTCAATAGACCTTAAGCGGTATGAAACAATTATACCCGCGACCTCCTCGCAAGCCCTGACAGTATCTGTCACAGCTGCTCTCTGTCGCCCAGAATACACCAAGTCTTGTCAGAAGGCAAAGAAAAAGAAATAACAAAAAGAAATAAAAATAAACTCAACCAAAAAATATGATGAATTGCTGAGGAACATAAATGTGTGAGTTTATAGACAGAGGACCAGTTCTACCTAGCTGCTGACTTGCTGGATTGTGCTGAACCGTCTTTTTTTGTCTTCAATCTTTTTGTTGCTGCTGTAGGACTACTTTTGCAACCGAGCATAAAATGACTTGTCTTTTACTTACTGGATCTCTTGTCCACCAGGCCCTCGCTATCACTTTAGTCTAGTTCTTTATTTGTATTTAGTCATATAGTTTTAGTCATCATGGCTTAGTTTTCATGTCGTTTTTGTTCAGTTTTCCTAGGTGTAAAACGGTGGTCGACAAAAGAAATGTCCGTCACAGTTGCATAGTCGACGGAATCAACACAAATTGATGAAGGAATGGTTGCACTTACAGTCGGCGTCCAGGATGGCGCGGATCGTCCTGGCCAGCTCCCTGGCCTCCTGGGCCAGCGTGCCGCTGGTCCAGGGACCCCTCCTGCAGCGTCCTGCAGTTGGCGCCGACGAACCCCCGCCCGCCTGCACGTCCCCCGCACAGCTGTGCATGGAGAGAGAGAGAGAGAGAGAGAGAGAGAGAGAGAGAGAGGTAGCAGTCAGTCTATACCGCTCAATGCACTATTTATTATTTTTCACAGAATCAAATGTTTTATGATCATGACTCACCATTATCCTGGATGGCTTGGAATCTATAGGCTTAAAATATTTGGGGACAGTATCACACGATGACAAGTCTTGAAGTTTAATACATACACAGATAATATATTCCAGTATTGGACACGCGATGCGACCAGAAGATGTGAGACACGGTGAATCGACAGAATCAGAACAGTACATGCAACTTGTGTCATTGTGCTGGGCGGCGGTGTCTCAGGGGTAGAGTGACCGAATGGCAAGCGCAATGTTGCCAGTTCGAACCTGTGTCGAAGTGTCCTTGAGCAAGACACTGAGCCCCGATGTGCTGTTAATTGGTGCCTTGCATGGTTTCCTCCGGCATCGGCGTGTGAATGGGTGAATATAATGCACAATCTCTGTAAAGCGCCTGGGATAAAGGCGCTATATACTGTATAAGTGCACCATTTACCATTGTGTACATATACGTCATCAGTCTCTCTCAGTGGTTTCAACCTCTTCCATGTCGAGGCACAATACTCAGTCATTCCGCATTTGGGCCAAGGAGCGCACCATTTGATGACATTCATAGCCTCTCAGACCCAAGCGTCGTTGGATAAGATTGTGTCCACGATTCCATGCTGTATTGATGTGGTACACCATAGGAGAGATATACAGGCATGCGTCAAGTGGCTGACAGCCAGGGCATCTATACTTTAGTGTATCAGTATGCAAGAGTGACTCAATACATTTACTATAGGTCAATCAGATACTGTACATCCATCCATCCATCTTCAACCACTTATCCGTAGTCGGGTCGCGGGGGCAACAGCTCCACCAGAGTGTTCCAGACTTCCCTCTCCAGAGCAACATTAGTAACTTCCTCCTGGGGGATCCCGAGACGTTCCGAGGCCAGTGAGTCGATGTGTTTCCTCCAACTGTGCCTTGGTCTGCCCCGGGGTCTCCTCCCAGTGGGACGTGCCTCGAGGACCTCCCTAGGGAGGCGCCCGAGAGGCATCCTAACCATGATGCACGAACCACCTCAGCTGGCTCCTTTCCAGGCAAAGGAGCAGCGCTTCTACTCCGAGTCTCTCTCGTGTGACTGAACTTCTCACCCTATCTCTAAGGGAGATGCCAGCCACCCGTTGAAGAAAACTAATTTCGCTTGTATTTGCGATCTTATTCTTTCGGTCTTATTCTTCCCACACTGCATGACCATAGGTGAGAGATATACTGTCCTATAATCATAACAGGGTCTTCAATGCTTTTCAGGCCAATTAAGGACCCCTTAGCTAAGAGGGAGACGAGGCAGGGAGGGACCCCCATGTTGTAGAAAACTGTGCCCGATCAGTCCCTCCATGCATCGTCTGATTATTAATATAGCCTATGCTTTGTTTCTGAGAAAGCCTTTCATTCATTTCCACTTGGTAAGAGGATTTGCAAAGCCATCATAGCACCGCATTTAGCGGATTGACTCAGTCAATAGTGTTGACTGTTGAGACACTACAGCAGTGGTTCTCAAAGTGGGGCCCGGGGACCCCCAGGGGTCCTTGAGGGAGTTCCAGGGGGTCCCCAAATAATAGATAGTTTGGAACCAAATGGACCATTATGGGTCTGTAACTCTGAGAGTGTACAAATGGGCCTGTCTATTTGGAGTTTATTTATTTACAGTATTACACACACATACATGTGCTTGTCATCATTACATTGACAGACAAATTATAAATCGCCTACATTCAATACAACAATAAAGCAAGTATGAAACAGGCTAGCAAAAATAAAATAAAATAAAATATATAATAAAATACGCGATTGGGACATCCCTTGTTGACCCTAAGATCTTCAGCATGCAGTGAGAACTCTCATTATTAATTCTGTTTCAGTTGTTGCTGTAGCTAGTCATGGCTGCCATGCAGTTACCACCTGACGTTGTGTGGGAGTCCAGACTGCTCCAGGTCATACTGAATAACTGCTAGCTTACTGCTAGCTCCTCAGGCCAGGACTAGATATTTATAATATATATAAATAGATATTTACTGTAAAATATTAATATAGTGAAATAGAGATATTTGCTATAAAACATTAATTTAGGGAAATAGAGATATTTACTGTAAAATATTAATATAGTGAAATAGAGATAATTACTAGTATAAAACTTTAATTTAGGGAAATAGAAATATTTAGGCCGACTCGCGACCCAAAAACCCCAAACCACTGGATCAGCTCACGACTCCCAGAGACAGTCCCTCCATGCCTGTGTGCGCATGTGTGTGTGTGTGTGTGTGTGTGTGTGTGTGTGTGTAGCAATCCGTATCACCACACAGCCGAGATGTGGCCATCATCAGCCGCAAACCCAATCACCTCCGCTGCATCCCGGCTGTGTGTGTGTGCGTGTGTGTGTGTGTGTGTGTGTGTGTGTGCGCGCGCACACACGTGTGTGATGTGCATGGGGGTCTATACTATACGCTATGTTCCACACACTGAGAGGAGGTAGAGGAGCGAGGTTGCCACGTCTGCTTATTCTAAGCCACTGTTTCCCCAAACAGTGACCTGACGGACACATTATGTATGGGTTGACTCAAGTAAAATCCCATTTTCTTTTCCTACAAGCATTTTTTTTAAATAATAATAATTTAATTATCTGTATACATTTTAACAAACACATCTGTAAAATAATGAGTGAAAATAGCTGATCTACAAGCTAGCGGCTTTTTTCAGGGGGGGGGGAATATTCATTTGTCCAGCGAACCCCCCCCCCCCCCCCCCTCCAATCTAAAATATCTTGTGCCAACCTGCCAAGGACCCCCATATCAGATTTGTGTCGATCAAATGTTCAAAAGAAATACAAAAATAAACAATATTATTACATTAATTTCTCCTCCCCCCAGCTGTGCCAGAACGTGATTTTTTTTATCATGCTAAGAAAGTGAAAGCAACAATGGACGGCTCCACCTTGTGGAATATAGTGGTAGCGGCGGGAACCCCTTTTGGTGTTTTAAGCATTATGTTATACTACTTTAGCTATTTAAATATAATTATTAATTATTAAAATTATGACGTCATGAACAGGCCGGCCTCCCGATCCGCCCCTGCTCTGTATGACATGTTAAGCTGAAGCAGCTAGCATGGAAGCGAACGTTGGTCATAAGGATTATGCACACAACCATGCTGTTATCCACGCGGCCATCCGATGTAAATGTTCCATCCACGGAGCAAAAGCGATATAAGCGGCTTCTTCATTCATTGATTCGTTTGGGCTTTGTTGTCTGTCTGTCTGACTGACTGACGGAGCTGTCTATCATAAGGCAGTATATTGGCTATTTTTGGTGCATGACACCGTCGTACGATGACGTATACATTACGCTTTAAAAGTGACGGTACACAATATTAACAGTTCCCTCTGTCTGTTAGAAAAGTACTGTATTTCAAGCCAAGGCTCTAGTAAAATGTAGTGCAAGGGATGGTTAAAATAAAGAGAAGATTACAGAAAAGATATGCATATTCTCTGTGTGTGTGTGTGTGTGTGTGTGTGTGTGTGTGTGTGTGTGTGTGTGTGTGTGTGTGTGTGTGTGTCATTGCAATTGTAGCTATTTCTGAGTTTTGAGTGGCTGCTGTCCATTACAAAAAGAACGAATTCTCTCAAAAACACCCTTCTAGTAGAAATTCTCCTTCTACATCCATTAGCTAATGGATGTAGAAGGAGAATTTCTACTAGAAGGGTGTTTTTGAACGTAGACATCAATCTCCACACCAAAGTGCTGGTGTACAAAGCAGTTTGCTTCCCCGCACTACTGTATGGATGTGAGGCATGGACCATCTACAGCCACCTGTTATGTTATTAGCCTAGTCTAATAATAACGAGGCAGAGGGTGAGGTAGTTCATATCCTAGTCTAATAATAACGAGGCAGAAGGTGAGGTAGTTCAGTTTACTTCAGTAGCCAGCATAGTAATGACGTGACATGATACACTCTGGTGTTCTGTATATCGAGCGTTCTCATTGGCTCTTCAGTGTTAACCCTTTACACAACATCTCCCCCTTTTAAGTAAGAAACATTCCTTTGTTATTTCAGTCAATTTGCCTGTCTACTTCCAGATTGGTTATTCATGGTCATTTCGACATTTTTTTTTATTTTATTTTCGACCAATTACAAAGCTTCTAATGGAATATCTTTGAATGCAGATTGTGGCCCCATGATGTGTCAGAGACAATTTCTTTGGGGGGGGAGGGGGGGGGGGGGGGGGCATTTTACTCATTGCTGGCTGTCTGAATACCAAAAAAAAAAAAAAAAAAAAAGTAATTAAAATGTTGCTTTAACGATGAATCCAACACAATGCTACACAAGTATGAATCTATGAAATAAATGGAAAAGTACCATTTTATAAAATGTAATTTAATAATAATAGCATCTTTCGACTCAGCTGCAGGGTCCTATATAGAATACCTGGAAAAACTGGCTTATAATGTACGTCCGGTGGGTTGAAGGTCAGTATTATCTGGATGTAAAAGTGACCTATATAGCTGTATGCGTGCATAACAGGTGTAATCTGGTGGGTGGTCGCATTTCATCAACACAAAACACAAACACCAAAAAACATCACGTGTCCTGGTCAGCCCCATCCATTTTATAACTACCGGGTGGCAGTGGCTCAGGGGTAGAGTGGCTGGATGGAGCCCGGGTTCGAACCCGGGCTCGCCCAGAGTTAGTGTCAAAGTGCCCTTGAGCAAGACACTGAACCTCTAATTGCTCCTGGTGTGCAGGTTGGTGCCTTGCATGGTTTCCGCCGCTATCGGTGCATGAATGTGCGTGTGAAGGGGTGAATGTGATGCACAATCTATATATGTAAAGCGTCTTGGATAAAGGCGCTATATACTGTAAATGCACCATTTACCTAGTTATCAGTAAGTGTTGATTTTGTCGACTAAAACTAAGACGAAAAATGTTCGTTGACTACCTTTTTTCACTGACGAAAACTAAATGAATTTTAAGCGACTAAAACTAAGACTAAATATATTGACAATTTCGGCAACAAATAAAAACTAGACTAAATGTTAGGAAGGGACTAGTGGACAAGAGATCCATTATATGTCATTCTACACTTGGTTGCATGTTGAAAATAGCAGATCTACAAGTTCACAAGATCGGTTATTTTCAGCGAGTCTAAAATCAGCCATTACGACGTCACCAAGGCCCACCAAAATACATTTTAGTTGACTAAATGAACTGTAGATTTTGTTGACTAAAATCTTATGATATTTAGTCGACTAACACTATTCAAGAGACGAGACTATGACTAAAACTAAAATTTGCTGTCAAAATCAACACTGGCCATAAGGGACTAAAATTAAATGTCTATTATAGAATATTCTGATTCATTTTAGTCCCTTATGGCACTGTGTCCAAAACAGTGCCAAACAGTGGGTTGGGACCCATATGTGGGTCACAGATACATGTTTATGGGTCCTGAGTGAATACTCAATACTGTTGGTTTCCTATATTACTAATATTTAAAATATATATATATTAAAAAAAATAGTTGAAAACAAATTCAAAAGTATCTTTCAAAATAATTCCATTAAAGAATTGTTGGGAAAAATACAAGTGAAAAAAGCAGATCTACAAGCTCAGAACATGTCACACTGTAATACTGTATAGTGTTTTGTAGTTCAGCTATGGAGATCAGTTTGTAGAGCAGCTATTTTCACTGGTTTGGGTCTCAGGGATGTCGAGCTAAAAGGCCTTAATTATTGAACCGATAGGGGAATCAATCAATGAGACAATGCCACAAATTAAGTTAAAAAAGCTCAAAAGTAAATAAGTGGATCTGTTTTGTCTCTGTATTTGGACCACGTTCTGTCTACATTGTAGACAATGTACATACTACGGCCCTCATTTATCAATCGAGTGTAAAATCTGCCACAGATTCGAGTGCAGGTTTCGTAGTACACCCACGTCGCCACGGCATTTATAAAGTGATCGCAAACAGCTGATCCTTCTTCCTTAATTTCGTTCTGACTTTAATAAATGTCACGGCTGAAATCGATCTGGCACGCCCTAAGAAATCAAGCCTCGCCATCGTTTTTGCGACACAAACTCATGCAATACGATCCTTGGTTTCCGTGGTTACGTGTCTACGGTGGATTTTCTTTTTATGAAACAAAAACTTTATTATTAATAATACCCATTCTGGACGTGAACCCCTTTTGGTGTTTTAACTAAGCATTATGTTATGCTTTAGCTATTGCAAAATAGCAGACCTACAAGCTCATAGCACACTACGAGCTTGTAGGTCTGCTATTTTTGAAATATCGTAAAAATGCGGCACAAATCTTTGAATATATATTCTTTCAGAGCGAACGTTTTTTTTATTTCGACGTCAGGTCTAAATGGGTTAAGTTAACACGTGTTGACTGATGAGTCATGCTGCAGGTGAAACAGTGGGCGGTCGTTAACCGCACTTTAGAAGCTGCTGTTGTGGTTGTGAAGCCACGTTGTCGGAGCAAAGGATGCTGGGAGATGAGCACCTGTAGGCTAATGAGCTAAGCGAACAGCAGGTGCCCTCATTAGTCATTACACAGCTGTCAGGCTCAGTGACGCACGCACGCACACAACCGATAAAAAGTCGATTCATTATCTTTTTCTATAATGAATGGCCATAGTATCGCGCACGCACACACACACACACGCACGCACACAACCGATCAAAAGTCTATTCATTATCTTTTTCAAAAATGAATGGCCATAGTATCGCGCACGCACACACACACACACACACACACACACACACACACACACACACACACACAGCACACAGTAACGTCCAGTTGCCGATGCACCCCCTGCATCCAGGTTAGCCTCACTTTACGTCCAAACTATTACTCGACGTATAATTTTAACACCAATATATTTCACTGTGCAGTTTGTGAATTTAACACATTGATAAAGTTCCCTGCTGTGGTTGACAAAGCACATATTGTGAACGCCAAACGCAGCACATTAAAAATGCAAGAATGATGCAACTTCACCCAACCAAACGCACAGAGTCTACAGAACTACAGGCGTTGATGCGACCTTTGTCTCATGCCTGTGTCCATTTTGACAGCAAATTCTGATTTTGTCTTTTGTCTTATTCTTAGTTTCTTGTTTGCCAGACAGTCTCTCTTACCTGTAGCTCTTAGAAGGGCCTTGGTTTTCAACCAGAAACTCTTGAACCGTCTGAGAACAGAGGAAAAAAGGTCCAAAACATCACTTGAGTCATCGGTTCACACAACATATACCCATGATGCAACTGTTCATTGTTCTGCTCAGAAGCCATATCTTCCCGGCACCCTGAGCTTCTATTTTGAAAGAAATCCCGGCGCTGATTGTGTTAAGTGAAATTGAGGGCCGCCATGTGGCCGCCATGTGGCCGCCAGTTGCCCACATAATGGTCTAGTCCAGAGCCATAGAGCAAGACAGAGTACTGACAATTCCGTTCACTTCATGGGGCTTCAGTCCAATGGCGGCTCTTCTACACAGACTTCCATTGGCGAAGAGCATTGCGAATATAGGGACATGTCCTGGACGGGAAGTTGGCAGAAATGCATTGGACTCTCTGGCAACAGCCCAGCTTTAATGATCCTTAAATCCCTTTATTTTAGATTGTTGTCATAGTCATATAGTACAACGTAAACATTACAGAGACTTTATTTGTTACTGTACAATACTTCAAAACAGTTGTCATGTTGCAACACATGCCAGTAAAATGTCTCTCATTTGCGCCGCCATCGTTGAAAAACAATGTATTTCAAACTCCAGCTTGTCGCAGTTCAGGCTGCATGAACAGCGCTCGAGCGCTCGGTTTTCTGCCCCCCTCAATGTCGTAACTCTGTCTTGCTCTGTGGCTCTGGTCTACTCTTGATGATTTATTCATATATGGACACTCTTTCTCTCACCTCCACGAAGCTGAGGAGCTTCCCTGTCGATATCTCGAAACCCTTCTTGGCCCCCTCGCTCTTCCGTAGCTGACATTCCAGGACGGCCACCTTCTTCTGCAGCTCCTCTGTGTCCTCCTTCTTCTGCAGCTCCTCTGTGTCCTCCTGGGGAGCATAGCATGAATAGCATGAATAGATGCGTAGATCGAGGATATAACCTTATGATGAGCACTTTTACTTTTTACTGTATTATCTTGTGCCTATGTCTATGCACACGCACTTTTATGACCTATCGCATAGCACTTTAAACGCCTGCACTTTAATGGTTGTGTGCACCTTTTACTCTGGTATCCGCTATGTGAACTGTTTGTTGTCTGTACTGTTTCATTCATTGTTTAATGTACTGTCTATGCTGCAACCCAATTTGCCCTTCGGGGACACTAAATAAACTTGAACCTTGAACCTTGAACCTTGATGAAGAAAAAGAAGAGAGGAGGAGAAGGAGGAGGAGGAGAAGAAGGAGGGGGAGAAGGAGGAGGAGGAAGAGGAAGAAGAAATAATGATGGATCTAAAAGTAGGCCTACATAATGGCGATGATGGTACCCATAAAGACGGAAACTTTCTGTCTTAGTTGCACAAAAACTGCACAAAAACCCTGCATATAGCTGCCGTGTTTATTTTGTAATGGTAATTTATATCGTTGTTTTGTGTATTTTTGTGCAGCACGGTTGAGAGGTCTGGAAGGTACGGATAGGTATAATAAAGGGAAGGGAGTCAGCCTGGGGTATGTGGACATACAAAGGTGTGGTGGGCTATAGCACTGGCTTGTATAATCTGCTACAGGATTTCTGAATAGCCAACAATGATGGAGTAACGCGTTACTTATTACTCCTTATAAAAAGTAATATTACATTACCTATTACTTGGAATCAAGAGTAATATAGTTACATATTACTTTTTTTATACATACATTACTTTTCAATGATATGTAATATGTGCTATTTTTACAAAGTAAATTGGTATAATATTACTGTTTTGTCAGAGTAATACCTTACTTTACTCATTACTGGGAAAAGTTATATTACAGTAATATCTGAGTAATTAGCATAGACTGTAAAAAATATGGACAAAGCGTTCGCCGGGTCTAACATGGACGTAAAATGAAGCCTGTTATTCCTGCACTGTAAGCTGGCCATTGGCTGGCTCCGTTTTGGACCAGCTGGCCATTGGCTGCCCAGACAACGAGGCGGGACTTCCCCCCTTCTTCTCCGTTGGTTTTTATTTTGACTCGAGTGGGAGGGGAATCCCGATCATAGACTGTAACGGTAGCCACGCCCCTCAGAACATACGCGATGTTTTTTTTTCTTTATGGTCATTTTTTTAATTAATGGGACCATAATTTTCCAAAAAGAATATTATGACATGAGAAATGAGACTTTAAACTAGTGACTGGAAGAAGAAAGTATTCATGACCATGTTTATTAAGGTAATAGTCTAGGTGAAGTTGGGCCAAAATACATGGGCCTCTATGGAGCTATGGGGCTTTTTGGGTCCAGTCCAGCGCCACAACAGGCCATTATATGAACTACCGTTTTCAAATGAGGCTTCACGAAATATCTGGCTGACTGCCCCCCTGGTAATTAGTTACTGCCCAACACTGATCAACATATAGAGATAAAGGACTTTTGTATTGGCCGAGTCATGTCACTTCAGGCTATGGGCTCATGTCCCTTCAGGCTATGGGTGTCATTAAATATTTGCGTTTGCAATGGCTAAATATGGAAAATAATCACACCCGTGTGAAGTGAGGGGCAATCTTAATCATCTTAAACATCATTCCGGTAAATGGTAATACTCAATCTGGCCAATCAAAATTTGCGTCCTCACCTTCGTCTTCAATGTTTTTATTTACGCAATGTTTGCGTTTACACAAACACTCAAAGCCGGCCATTCATTGACAAGGCATTCAATGTTTGTGTTTGCACAAAGCTGGAGATAGGAAAATTATGAATTTCTATTGAATATCTTAGTTACAATTGAGTGAAATTGAGTTTTTTTTGTGGCTCACTGGCTGAGTCTAGGGGGTCGATTTAGGACTTCTATTTTACTTACTTCTATATTACTAATCTAATTACAGTATTATGATCTGGGGGCGTGTAGTATGTCATATTGCAATTTTGGGCATGTTAAGAAGCGCTTTTGACACCCCGCGGAGTGCGCAAAACGGCCTTGAATTAGTCATGGGTGTGTTTAAGGCGTGTTTGAGACGTACCCAATCAACATGTCCGTACTATTCTCTTTACCAGTCAGCTGATGTCACATACGGAATGCGCACTTTGGGGATCGTGGTATGACATTTCTTCAGGCTGGCACCATAGAAGACATGACATGCCTTTGTCACATTTGGGTTAATTATTCCTATTGCACTGCATGCTGTCACCTTTATGCCTCAAAAGAACAGACCCACCTTTCAGATCGGAATGGAATTGCGAGTAGATAGCAGCATATTGGCAAATTGCCAATCCATGCGTAATTAATTAATTCGATAACGATAGAACCATGTACCATACAGCGAATGAAAGCAAGATTCCTAAGGAATATGGAGATTTTTACATTTAATAAAACGGTTGAGAAATGAGAGAACCATGAGTGTTTATAGGCTAATATCAACGTTTTTTTATGAAAGACCAAACGGGCTGTGAACTTGAAGAGCTCAATCACCATCCCGACACGGAAGAAATATAGCCTAGTGCATGCATGTATATGCACTGTTGCACTTGCACACAGTAGCCTACACACGCTCTTTATTTGTTTCTATTGAAAAACACCAGTAAAATAACGTTTATTATATTTTATTTCATTCAAGTCACGACGAAGGAATGAGTTGAATGCGTGCTGCGTAATGCTGTGGCCCCGATGGTATGGTCTTCGCTGAGTTCGCTCGTAGCATTTTATTGAAGAAGACTTGAATCGGGTGTGATACAGCATATGAAAGCACATTTCCCACGGATTATGGAGATGTTTTTATTTATTTTTAAGGTTGAGAAATGAAAGAATTATGGCCGTTTCTAATCTCAACATTTTTCAAAAAAAGACGCAAAACTGCCATGTCTCATAGAAACAAGTAAATAGGTCTATAAAAATAAGCGCATATAACAGGGGTCTGTAACCTATTTTAAATGAAGTGCCATGTTTTTATTTTCTAAATAGTGAGTCTGCCATATCCAGATTAATTTGAATGACACCACATTAAAATAAAAAAACATTTTGATTGTCCACAAATATAAAGTTCTTCCTTCTTTTTAAATATGTTCTTGCACATTGTTATAATGATCATTATATATCCCCCTGCAGTCAGAGTTCATAGTTTTAATGAATGAATGTGATGCATTGTGAGCTGGTATAGATCTGCTATTTTCAAAAGTAATCTTTTTATTTAATTTTTGGATTAGCTGTCCTTAGTTGGGCAAATGCATTCATCTGGGGATCCTTGACATGGGAATGTGCTGTGTGAGGATCACTGGTTTAAACAACATTAGGAGAAAAGCCCAAATAACCACTTTAGAAACAAGAAAAACAACCACACAGAAAGCAACTTTACAGAAAAATAAGCCGCTTATAATAAACAGACATGGCAACACTCTACCAGCCTTCCAGAGCCGCTCAAGTGTCAAATCAAACAGTGCTTTTTGCGTTTATGAGGTGGTCAGACCCACGTCTAATCGTTATGCGCTGAGTGTCTTTAGGTCAAGGGGCTTAATAGCAAATTGCGCAAAGCGAAAATAATTAACATATGGACACTCCCACAATGCTAAAATATTCAGGACCGCGGTAAGCCATAATGTGTGTGCGTTCAACACGGGTCAGTGCGTTCAACACGGGCCGATATGCCTTTCATAATACGAATGTGCGCAGAGCGAGGCCAATTTATGTATTTCCATTGGTAAAACGCACCTTCAAAATCTACCCATAGCTCTCAATATATACATTGTCTTTTATTTGTAATAATAAAACAAACAGGGTAAACAAACAGATGAGAGAAAAACAACATAAACAAAGGAAGAAAAAAGAAAGACGCGACAGGAGAAGACAGATTTGATCGACAGTTGCAGGACCACTAGTATGTCGAAACTAAAGCCTGTAACCTGAACGCCGCGGGAGGGCTGCTGGATCCCACCCCACCCAGACCAGGCCAGGCGCTATATTGATGATTTTCATAATTTCAATAATTAAAGCTAATTAAATAATATGTCAACATTTTAATGACCTTTTTTCTTTTTCGTTTTTTGGGTATTCAGACAGCTGGCAATGGGTAAAACGCTCCCAAAAAATGTTTAGTCTCTGTGACACCTCTAGGAGCTGCAATCTGCATTCATAGATGTTCCTAGAAGCTTTGTGCATTGGTCGATTTGCCTGTCTACTTCCAGATTAGTTAGTCATTGCGACCAGGGTTTTTTTCAACCAATGACAAAGCTTCTAGGAACATCTTTGAATGCAGATTGCGGCCTTAGAGTATATATGAATAGAGAAGGCACCCGGAGGAAACCCTGAGGCGAAATGGACATAGTGGCCGAATTTGTCATTGCAGCTCGAGCCAGCGCTGGTCCGTTGACTATCATTGCGCACGTTCATGTGTTTGAGGCCATGACACGTGAACGAATGTTTCATACGTGAACGCGCACAAACGGCACAATGATAGTCAACGGCAGCGCGTTCATGTGTTTGAGGCCAATCCATCCCAGAATGCACTCTGTTCCTACACGGAAGGAGGAGTGAAATCGCCTCATGCGCTTTTGAGCAACTTAATGCAAGTGGATGGGAGGAGAACTCGGGTGTCTTCTCTATTCATATATACTCTAAGATTGTGGCCCCTAGATGTGTCACAGAGACTACCCATTGCTGGCTGTCTGAATACCAAAAAAAAAAAACACAAAAAAAAGCTCATTAAAATGTTCACATATTATTGCTTATAGCAGCTTTAAACAAAATAAAAAAACAATAAACAAATAAACAAATTTCACATGAACAATGTTGGTAAAACTAAGATATCTGAGGGGAAATATACATTGCATCGCGTTTTCATTACAAAACTGTGCTATTATGGTTGATCACACCCTTGTTATTGGCTAAAAGCCGCTCTACAATCCCCCTGATCCCTTTACTTCTTTCTTCTTTAATTCTGTCTTCTTTTCTGTTGGTAGTCATGGCTGCCAGTTCCCACCTGACATCATGTGTGAGTTCCGCCTGCTCCAGACCATGCTCAACGACTACTAGTTTGCATAATGTCTTCAGACTCGGATTTAAGTCCAGGATGTACGGTTTATTTGTGTCGATTGTGACAATGACACCATCTCCCACCACGCAACAGAACTTGTAAGCCATATCGAACGGTTCATTCACCTTGGGCTCAAACTTCTTCCAAGAGAAGGTCTCTTGATTGGATTTCCACACCTCATTGAAGTGCTGGTCCTCGTTGATACCTCCAACTATGTACAATTCTCCATTGTAGGCAAAGGCGGAATGATGGCGTCGTCCTTCTGGAAGAAGCTGTGCAGAAGGCTCGATCAGCCAGAGGTTTGTCTCCGCGTCAAACACTCTGATGGTGTTGTAGTAGTGCTCATCCCGGCACCCAGAGCCTCCAAATACAAACATCTTTGTCCCCAAGATGGTGGCAGTGTGTCCGTATGAAGCAGGCGGCTGAGTTCCACTGGTGTTAGTTAAAGACCAGACCATTGTGGTGATGTCCAACTTGTACATGTCATTAATGCATCCAGTCGCATTCCATCCTCCATGAATATACATGACCTTCCCCAGGACACAGGCTGAGTGGTAGCACCTCCCCTCCGGAACAGACCCAGAAACCCGGGGTTTAAACCATCTGCTGGCATCCACATCAAATGCATGAAGCACGTTGCAGTACTCAGGGTGGAGTGGGTCAGACACACGCGTACAACCTCCCCAGAGGTAGATAAGCTGTTGGAACCTACCGGTATGAGACCCACCCGTATAACCTCCCCAGAGGTAGATGGCATCTTCAACCAGAACAGTTAAGTGGCCGGAGCGCCATGACGGACCCTCGCGGTGACGTTTTCCTCTTCCTGGTGTCGTCACCGGGGGCAACGTCCTCCAGCGCAAAGACACTGTGTTGAAAACGTGAACATCAGCCTGATCAAAGCAGTACACCTTGTCTCCAACTGCAACAAATGGGATATGTGGGGATATCCACGGTCCTCCACTCAGACGCGGCATCCACCACAACATTTCTAGCAGCGTATAAAAGTATTGTGTTAATGTGTGTTCTACTTCTTATTGGTTCAGTGGCACAACTGACTCACAAAGTTAGACAAATCCACAAAGCCAAATCTGACACTGTCGATCGATTGATCGACAGCACAGTCACATCTTCTGGGAATCCTCTGTTCTACACAGCAGACAGTCTAGTCTGTTGCCCACCGATCTTCACAAGTTACTTAGAGCTGTTGCTATTCCTATATATAGAGTTCTGTGTCAGGCATGCCCAAATATGTAGTGTCGTGATGTCAGAACAGGCCAGCTCCATATATGGACATGTAGGGGTGATCAGGTCCAGAGCCTTGTGTTGTGTTGTGCTGGTTCTGGACAACGGGCTATCCGACGGTCTCGACACCGGGCACTGCACTCCCTGTGGGGGTGTGGAACGCGTGTGTCAATTTTGAAGTCGGTGGGGCGAACGGTTTTTGAGTTGCGTGGATTACATACGTACACACGTACAGGTACGTACACACAGAGACTTTGTGCATTTATAGATAGATTTAGCTATATTGTGGAATGGTGTTTATTTACCATATCGGATGCTTTCTATTTTTTTTAATCATATTTGAGTGTAATTATGTCTTTAATAAATTAAATAAATGTGTGTGTATAATGTGAAACATATGTCAGTGAAAAATATGTAAGAATAAATATAGATAGATACATATATAATATAAATATCTAGAGTTTAACCTTTGGAAACAGGCTGCTCATTTGAGCTTGGCTGTGTTTTACAATGTGGTCATTGTGGATCATTTTAATCGAAAAGTGGCAAAAACATGCATCAGGAGGCCCCGTTCATGACGTCATAATTTTAATAATTAATAATTATATAAAAAAAACAATCCCAATAAATCCAAAAGTAGTGTGAATACTTCCACAGCCTAATTACAAAAGGATAAACTATCAGTCTTATCCGAAATCTGTCAATCTTTGTCAACTCAGCACGTGTTGACAACGCATTGTAAACAGAAACAGAAGCCGTGTGTGTGTCACACCAAAAGTGGTGACCTATAGAATCCTGTACATTAGAATCATCACGCGATCCTCACCCCTACACAGCTGTCATTAATTAATGGTCTTGATTGCCTATGCGTTCAAGTTATACAGGGTGAAAACCGTGAAATGCACAGGCTCATCTTACATCGCTGCTGGCTGCCACTGCAGGCAACATGCACATTTCCAAGAAAGTTGTATCAGGGCACACTACTTGTCTAACAATTTGGATTATAGTTTGCTCACTTTGCTGCTGCTGGTCAATTTGAGAAAAAAAGGTAAGGTACTGGAGCTCTCTCCCTTTCTCGATCTCTCTCCCTTTCTCTCTGTCTCCCTCCCTCGCTGGGGTGAAGACGTGCGTGCTCTCTCTCTCTCTTCTCTCTCTCCCCCCCTCCCTCCCTGGGGTGTGTGGGGGGGAGATTAGTTGCGCTGCCTTCTCCAGTAGCGGTGCAGAACCGAGAGTGATATACTTCTCCAGTAAGCGGTGCAGGACCGAGAGAGTGACACATTATTTTGGATGTAAACTGCGCAACTTTTAGCTTTTTTGATCGGTTTTGCGGATCGGTGAATTTTGCTCCAGGGAGGCCCCTGGAGACTCGGGGCCCGTTTCAATTGAAACGATTGAAACATATATAAGGCCGCCACTGCAGACATGGTAGTATGTATAATTAATAATGTATAATAATTAAGGCTGTCAAAAATAACGCGTTAATGGCATTAATCAATTGCGTTAATTAATTGCGTTAAAATATTTAACGCAATTAACGCATGTTAGTGTTCCCCCTAACATGTGCCCGTGCGCGCGGCTCAGGAACGTCCAGAGCATAACAAATCTGTCACTGTGTAGCACACAGTCATGATTGAACAACACCAGAGAGATAGCTTGTGTATTGTAGTTTGGTTGCAAAGTGGTTTGATTCTGTAACTCTGTTGCGTTACTTTGTCTGCCTAGCAAAGCCCCATTAGGCTACACTGCGCACACACACACACACACACACACACACACACTACTAGTGTTAGCTATCAGCGTGCTGCAAGAATCACTCGGGTCCGTCGCAACTTGTGGACATTTTGAAAATGAATTAATTAATGTTAGCCGGACAATGTTTGTCCGGCTGGTTTCGTTTTGTCCTACGCGATTACGTGAATCAGCATGGCTGCGCCTGCAGTAGGCTATTACCAAAACAAACACATGGTACTTTTGTGTCGCACATGGAAAGCAACTGAAAACGACCATGGATATATTAAAGACAGTTCTCCTGTGCTGCTGTGCACCGCGGAGATAATGCGCAACTCCAGGTACGAACCAAAACACTGACTGAAGCTGATTCACGACTAACTATCTCCAGACTAGTCCTGCAGTCCCGCAATGAAGGAGAGACAATCTCGCCTCTCACTACAGTCCACTACAATGCCATTCTAGCCTTAAAACCTACATTTATATGTTATTCAATAATTACTTTAGCGCAAAATATAGGCTTTTCTAAACCAAGCCCTGTTTCCAAAAATGCTTATGTGCCATTATTGTATTTTGTGAATTTCAATTAACTATAGTCTACAGTTTAACCCATTGCTTCTCAGCTATTTTAATTTCAAGGACCCCAAATTAAATTGATAGAAAGTAGCCTAGGCCATTTTATTATGATTTTCATCTCTGGACTGGGACTCCAGTCTCCATTCATCCATCCATCCATCTTCAACCGCTTATCCCTAGTCGGGTCGCGGGGGCAACAGCTCCACCAGAGTGTTCCAGACTTCCCTCTCCAGAGCAACATTAGTGACTTCCTCCTGGGGGACCGCAGTCTACATGGCCAAAAGCCAGTGTTGATTTAACTCAAAGTGTAGGCTAGGCCTACAAATGCTCACATCACATCATGTCTATACTAAATGCATTAGAAAACAAAAATCATTCAAAAACAAATGTATATCCGCTTTCTGTCATTTATATTTCCATTTCCACAACAATAAACAGGAAAACATGGCATATTTTGGACATAGTTCGAATGGTGATTAATCATGATTAAATTAATTTTGAAGCTGTGATTAATCTGATTAAAAATTGTAATCATTTGACAGCCCTAATAATAATATAAAAATAATGTATATATATATTATAAATAATGTATGATAAGTATGTATAATTTAGATGATGATTTGAATCGAATATTTAGGATAAGTCATGGAAGGGGAAAATAGAAAGCAGATCTAGAACCTCACAACACGTCGCAGCGTGACGCGTTTGCGAGCTTGTAGAGAGTCTAGACAAAAATCCGGCCCGGACATTTTCACGGAATTTTGCCCAGACTGGCCCACCACAACCAGCGAGCAGATACTCTACTGACAAATAGTTGAAATACACGCCCTTAACACACCACCAACATTTACAGTGCAACATAACTGATACACAACCAACAGACAACTAATTGTTGTCAGAGGGTTGGCCCACCGGGCATATGCCATGCAGTCCACCCTTTCCAGTATGGCCAGTCCACCCTGGGAGACCGTCTGCAACGGTGCGTCCTCATGTCTAAAATGTCCTCTAAAGCCAGTGGTTCCCAAACTTTTTCATTGACACTGATGAGCCCCGCGGACCCCTCTTTAGAAAAGATATGCCAGGGACACACCCCGTGAGAGAAGATTTTTATGGCTCTAGCAATGATTCTCAAACTGTTTGATCTCAAGGACCCCCAGTTTGACATGCATATTAGTCTACAGACCCCACATTTAATGACATTTCCATCTCTGAGACCCCCGATTGATATAGTAAAATCAATGTTAATTTAACTCTGAGAGTTACAGACCCATAAAGGCTCCATTTGGTTCCAAACTATCATTTAGCTGGGGACCCCCTGGAACTCCCTCAAGGACCCCTGGGGGTCCCCGAACCCCACTTTGGAAACCACTGATCCTAGCCTGCATCCTCTTACCTTGCTGCCCGGGGGCGTCTGCTCCTGCAGCCTGTTACCTTGCTGCCCGGGGGCGTCTGCTCCTGCAGCCTGTTACCTTGCTGCCCGGGGGCGTCTGCTCCTGCAGCCTGTTACCTTGCTGCCCGGGGGCGTCTGCTCCTGCAGCCTGTTACCTTGCTGCCCGGGGGCGTCTGCTCCTGCAGCCTGTTAACTTGCTGCCCGGGGGCGTCTGCTCCTGCAGCCTGTTAACTTGCTGCCCGGGGGCGTCTGCTCCTGCAGCCTGTTACCTTGCTGCCCGGGGGCGTCTGCTCCTGCAGCCTGTTAACTTGCTGCCCGGGGGCGTCTGCTCCTGCAGCCTGTTAACTTGCTGCCCGGGGGCGTCTGCTCCTGCAGCCTGTTAACTTGCTGCCCGGGGGCGTCTGCTCCTGCAGCCTGTTAACTTGCTGCCCGGGGGCGTCTGCGCATGGAGCCTGTTACCTTGCTGCCCGGGGGCGTCTGCTCCTGCAGCCTGTTACCTTGCTGCCCGGGGGCGTCTGCGCATGGAGCCTGTTATACCTTGCTGCCCGGGGGCAGAGCCGGATTAACCCTGCTGAGGGCCCCCGGGCTGGACCAAATTTGAGGGCCCCCCTTGGGGCGCGCAGCGTAGCCCCGCATATCGCGATTCATTTTTTGGGCTATTTTGTTTTCATTTTAGGGTACCCAGGCCCAATGTTCCCTCTAAAGAAATTCGGTCTGAGCAAACATTCAAAACCTCCTGAGCAGACATCAGCAACTACTGAGCAATCATACATCACCTTGACACCAACTATCCAAACGTTAGATAATGCGAAATGAGCGCCCCTCACTTCACACAGGTGTGATTTTTTTCTTTTTTCCAAATTGATTTTGGTATACGAGTGAAAAGTTACATAAGCAAGTTACAACATTTTTATTTTATATCAAGGTGGTAGGCTAGCAATTTTAGGAATATTCAGTTAGTCTACATATCAGTGGTTCTCAACTTTTTCAGGCTGTGGTCCCCCACAGTAGGCTAATCATTTGAACTGGGGACCCCCCACCCAGACAAGCAACAGAATGGTTCCACAGATAAATATTGTGAAAATAGCCAATCTACAAACTCGTTGTGAACTTGTAGATCGGCTATTTGCACAATTGTTTCTTTATTATTTAATAATCTGGCCAATGTTTGACCAGTTTTTATAGCATGCATGGTTTGCTGATTACTTTTGATGCAGTAATGGTATTTTTCTTGTAGAGCCTTTGAGGTATTATAGAAGTCTTAAAAGTCCTTAAATTGTCACTTTCACTGTCATCTGGGGTCCCCCTAACCTGACGCTGCCAGATCCAAGAAGCTTGCTACACAAATTTGTTTCACAGCTTATTGGGATCTGGGATCGCGGAAGCAAATTCAATGACGGGGCTGTTCCTTTTTATCAAGATACTTGGTAGATGATTGGATGGGACCGTCTGTCTATCACCGTGTGGGCGTGCAAACACAACCAATCATATTGACGTGTCTATATAGCTTCACATCCGGTTTCGCACATATCCCGCCCTTAGCTCACGCTGATTGGTTCGGTACGGAACGGATTTTTGTCATCTCAACTCCCTGAGAGATCCCAGATGAGTGCTGTGTTGGGGAACATGGTTACCCAATACCGCCCCCATCTGGCAGCGTCAGGTTAGGGTCCCCCACCTCCAAATCATGTGGGGACCCACAGGTTGAGAATGACTGATATATGAATACTCAATTGTGCATTACATGGGGGGCATGAGAAAACGTAAACACTTTATTGGGACACACACACACACACACACACACACACACACACACACACACACACACACACACACACACACACACACACACACACACATACACACTAAAACGAGTTTTTTTAGTGTGTCTTTGAACTCCTAGTTTCTCAGATTGTCGAACGTCAGCAGCCCCTTATGGCCCCTACTACGCCAGCTATGGGCTACTATTATCAGTAGCTCTACATAGCAGAGGGATTGATTGAAGAAAGATGTATTAACAGATTGGAGAATTACAAAGAGGTTCCATATGGGACTAGACCGCTAGAGATTAATGTTAGCTTCCACGTGTTGTTTCATTCACAAGTGAACCGGACTGGAGGCTTGTTGTGCTGTAGTGATAACCACGTTAGCTATCCAGCTAATGCAACGCTAACGTTAGTTCCCCTCTCGTTGTTGTTTTTTATCCACACTTCCATCCGTTCGCGTTTTAAATCGAAATGTCCCATCAACGCACGGGTCCAAGGCGCAACGCGATCTTATGGTTCTTGGGGTTTCATTAACACGGACTGCACTGCTGCAGCACTGCTGCCTGCTCTGCTGTCTCCAGACTCTCCACCTCTATCTACACTTCTACAGAACTCGCCGGAGTCGCCGCGCATACGGCGCAGTCATACACAAGAGGAGAGGAGAGGATACCAAAGAGTCAAAAAAGGAGGGGAGGAGACCTGTCTGTCGCCTCGCCTGTGTAATCTAAATAAACTGTTAAGTAAATAGAAATAAAGTTTCACACATTTCACTTGAATTGGATTTCAATACTTTACAATAAAAAAAAAAGAAAAAAAAAAGTTATAATATAAAAATAAAAATAAATCTTTAATATTTTTCGGGGGGCCCCCTAGCTGTGGGCCCCCGGGCTTCAGCCCACCCTAGCCCAATGGTTAATCCGGCTCTGCCCGGGGGCGTCTGCTCCTGCAGCCTGTTACCTTACTGCCCGGGGGCGTCTGCTCCTGCAGCCTCTGGCTCTTCTGCTCGGCGATCTCGGCCTCCAGGAGGTGGATCACCTCCTCGTAGTCCATCTCCATCCCTCGGGTGTGTTTCTGAGCCTCCTCCGCCAGCTGGATCCGGCTCCGCAGGGCCCGGCTCTCCTCCACGCCGGCTTTCACCTCCTACCGACCGCACGGGGGGGGGGGGGGGGGGGTACCATGAATTCAAGGCTTTGTGGAGTGTGTAATTGATAGAAAATAAGTAATTAAAGAAGAATTACATGCTAGAAGGCTTTCTTACCTTTATTTGTAGTTGTTACGTCCCCACCAAAGAGGTCCAGGTGTTATTTTGTGCAAAAGTGCATTATTGGCTATTTTCCCTAATATAAGCCCTCAATGGGGGTTTGGGTTTTTGTGCTAATTCGCTTCTTTACTACTTATTTTGATGGAAATAAGTTATTTCCCTCGAAATAAGTAGTAAAGTGTGCCGCTTGGGATACTATTTACATTATGAAGAGAGGGTATATACAAAAACAATTTATTTTTGAGCGATGGAAATAAGCGAATTAGCACAACACCCCAATGCCCCATTAATTTCAATGCAATTCAATTAAATTCATTGAGGGCTCATGGTAGGGGAAATAGCCAATAATGCGCTTTTGCACAAAATAACACCTGGACCTCTTTGGTGGGGACGTAACAACTACAAATAAAGGTAGGAAAGCCTTCTAGCAAGGAATTCTCCTTTAAGATGTTCCCAACATTTTACTAAGCAGCATGCTAAGCAAAACCCCTCGTAGTATACAAGAGCCCCAGTGGGACATTTAATCACATTAAGTTGAGTCCCACTATACAAAACCTGAACTGAACTTTACAGACGGGGTGAAATGGTTAATTTGGGGCATTTTTACTTTCTTCAAGTTTCAGCCTCTCAAACGCACTTAGTAAGTTCTTTCCACCACTGCAAATGCGATTCTCACCTTTAGTGTTTGTAAGTATAGTGAATAGGTGAATGCCATGAGTCATAGCGCTGCTGCTACAGCCATTAAAAATAACACAATGCCACTCAGCAAGACAACTGCAGCTGTTCTCTTTTCATGTTCGCTCTTATGTAACTCCTCAATTAGTGGAGAAATGAGAGCAGGCTGGAGAACCTGCTGTCTTCAGTGTTTACTGTGATACAGCACGGTCCTTCTGAAACCATGAGTAATACATGTACTGTACTGCTGTCCTACTGTCTGTCTCTCCTTCTCAGCTGTCCTGCTGTCTGTCTCTGTCTCTCTTTCTCAGTTATCCTGCTGTCTGTCTCTCCTTCACTGTCTCCCTCTCAGCTTTCCTGCTGTCTGTCTCTCCTACACTGTCTCCCTCTCAGCTGTCCTACTGTCTGTCTCTCCTACACTGTCTCCCTCTCAGCTTTCCTGCTGTCTCCCTCTCCTACACTGTCTCCCTCTCAGCTGTCCTACTGTCTGTCTCTCCTACACTGTCTCCCTCTCAGCTGTCCTGCTGTCTCCCTCTCCTACACTGTCTCCCTCTCAGCTGTCCTACTGTCTGTCTCTCCTACACTGTCTCCCTCTCAGCTGTCCTGCTGTCTGTCTCTCCTACACTGTCTCCCTCTCAGCTGTCCTACTGTCTGTCTCTCCTACACTGTCTCCCTCTCAGCTGTCCTACTGTCTCTCTCCTACACTGTCTCCCTCTCAGCTGTCCTACTGTCTGTCTCTCCTACACTGTCTCCCCCTCAGCTGTCCTATACTGTCTGTCTCTCCTACACTGTCTGTCTCTCAGCTGTCCTACTGTCTGTCTCTCCTACACTGTCTCCCTCTCAGCTGTCCTACTGTCTCTCTCCTACACTGTCTCCCTCTCAGCTGTGCTACTGTCTGTCTCTCCTACACTGTCTCCCTCTCAGCTGTCCTACTGTCTGTCTCTCCTACACTGTCTCCCTCTCAGCTGTCCTACTGTCTGTCTCTCCTACACTGTCTCCCTCTCAGCTGTCCTGCTGTCTGTCTCTCCTACACTGTCTGTCTCTCCTACACTGTCTCCCTCTCAGCTGTCCTGCTGTCTGTCTCTCCTACACTGTCTGTCTCTCCTACACTGTCTCCCTCTCAGCTGTCCTACTGTCTGTCTCTCCTACACTGTCTCCCTCTCAGCTGTCCTACTGTCTCCCTCTCAGCTGTCCTACTGTCTGTCTCTCCTACACTGTCTCCTTCTCAGCTGTCCTGCTGTCTGTCTCTCCTACACTGTCTGTCTCTCCTACACTGTCTCCCTCTCAGCTGTCCTACTGTCTGTCTATCCTACACTGTCTCCCTCTCAGCTGTCCTACTGTCTCCTTCTCAGCTGTCCTACTGTCTGTCTCTCCTACACTGTCGGTCTCTCCTACACTGTCTCCCTCTCAGCTGTCCTACTGTCTGTCTCTCCTACACTGTCTCCCTCTCAGCTGTCCTACTGTCTGTCTATCCTACACTGTCTCCTTCTCAGCTGTCCTACTGTCTGTCTCTCCTACACTGTCGGTCTCTCCTACACTGTCTCCCTCTCAGCTGTCCTACTGTCTGTCTATCCTACACTGTCTCCTTCTCAGCTGTCCTACTGTCTGTCTCTCCTACACTGTCTCCCTCTCAGCTGTCCTACTGTCGGTCTCTCCTACACTGTCTCCCTCTCAGCTGTCCTACTGTCTGTCTCTCCTACACTGTCTCCCCCTCAGCTGTCCTATACTGTCTATCTCTCCTACACTGTCTCCCTCTCAGCTGTCCTACTGTCTGTCTCTCCTACACTGTCTCCCTCTCAGCTGTCCTACTGTCTGTCTCTCCTACACTGTCTCCCTCTCAGCTGTCCTGCTGTCTGTCTCTCCTACACTGTCTCCCTCTCAGCTGTCCTACTGTCTGTCTCTCCTACACTGTCTCCCTCTCAGCTGTCCTACTGTCTGTCTCTCCTACACTGTCTCCTTCTCAGCTGTTCTGCTGTCTGTTTCTCCTACACTGTCTCCCTCTCAGCTGTCCTGCTGTCTGTCTCTCCTACACTGTCTCCCTCTCAGCTGTCCTACTGTCTGTCTCTCCTACACTGTCTCCTTCTCAGCTGTTCTGCTGTCTGTCTCTCCTACACTGTCTCCCTCTCAGCTGTCCTACTGTCTGTCTCTCCTACACTGTCTCCTTCTCAGCTGTCCTACTGTCTGTCTCTCCTACACTGTCTCCTTCTCAGCTGTCCTACTGTCTGTCTCTCCTACACTGTCTCCCCCTCAGCTGTCCTGCTGTCTGTTTCTCCTACACTGTCTCCCTCTCAGCTGTCCTGCTGTCTGTCTCTCCTACACTGTCTCCCTCTCAGCTGTCCTACTGTCTGTCTCTCCTACACTGTCTCCTTCTCAGCTGTTCTGCTGTCTGTCTCTCCTACACTGTCTCCCTCTCAGCTGTCCTACTGTCTGTCTCTCCTACACTGTCTCCTTCTCAGCTGTCCTACTGTCTGTCTCTCCTACACTGTCTCCTTCTCAGCTGTCCTACTGTCTGTCTCTCCTACACTGTCTCCCCCTCAGCTGTCCTACTGTCTGTCTCTCCTACACTGTCTCCCTCTCAGCTGTCCTACTGTCTGTCTCTCCTACACTGTCTCCCCCTCAGCTGTCCTATACTGTCTGTCTCTCCTACACTGTCTCCCTCTCAGCTGTCCTACTGTCTGTCTCTCCTACACTGTCTCCCTCTCAGCTGTCCTACTGTCTCCCTCTCAGCTGTCCTACTGTCTGTCTCTCAGCTGTCCTACTGTCTGTCTATCCTACACTGTCTCCCTCTCAGCTGTCCTACTGTCTCCCTCTCAGCTGTCCTACTGTCTGTCTCTCCTACACTGTCTCCCTCTCAGCTGTCCTACTGTCTGTCTCTCCTACACTATCTCCCTCTCAGCTGTCCTACTGTCTGTCTCTCCTACACTGTCTCCCTCTCAGCTGTCCTACTGTCTGTCTCTCCTACACTGTCTCCCTCTCAGCTGTCCTACTGTCTGTCTCTCCTACACTATCTCCCTCTCAGCTGTCCTACTGTCTGTCTCTCCTACACTGTCTCCCTCTCAACTACTGTGTGAGTTAGTTAATAAATAACAGAGCAGTATAGATTTACTGTCCACTCTCCAGATAAACATCTCGCTAATGAGTTTCCGCTCCGTCTGTCACACAGTGTCAGATACAGAGACCGAACCAGCTCATTATATCCGCTGTTTTTGACACATTTTGAAAATAAAAAACCTTTGTCAGTTTAATATATTTTCAAGTGGTGCATTTATATTCAGGGGTCCATGACATGACAATGTATTGGTACCACTACATCACTGCTCCTTATAGGCTACTGCATATAGGATTAAATGCACAGCTTCCACAACCAGGTGTGTGAGCAGGCCTGTCTTTTTGGTTTTTGAGTGGTGCAACCACTCCTATACGGAGCATTGTGTGTCTCTGCTGTGGCTGTGTCCGAGCACGGAAATAGCGTTTGGTTGTGTCACTGTTGTGCAGCCTAATACACACACGCGCACACACGCACACACGCACACACACACGCACGCACACACACGCACACACGCACACACGCACACACACGCACGCACACACGCACACACACACACGCACACGCGCACACACACACACACACACACACACACACACACACACACAAACTGTATATAAGATTTCGGGGTGTGACAGTACATTACAGTGACAGTACAGTAGAGGGACCCCCCCACACGGTAACTCTGTCATTTCTCGACCGTTTCGGACGCGGGGGCGGCTCGCCGGAACCGGCCCGGCCCCCTGTGCTCGTTCCTGTGGGTCCGGATGTTCAGGGGACCCCCACGCGGAGTTGCACCACTCACTTCACACAGGTGTGATTTTCTATCTCTCCCCCCCTCTCTCGGTTTCTCTGGCTTTGTGTGTGTATTGCGTGTGTGTGTGTGTGTTGCGTGCGCTGCTGCCCATTTCCAAACCCACTCGGGCTTTTCATGAAGTGCTTTGTGCTCTTCGTGAAGTGCTTTGTGCTCTTCAACGAGATGCTCAACTTCTCAGCGGTGACCATGTCAGTCTACTCTAAAAGGACACAGCACTGCTCAAAGGGTGCAAAGACCATGGTGGCACGCACGCACGCACGCAACGCACGCACGCAACGCACGCACGCACACACACACTTACACACTTACATAACTCCTACCTAACATTAACCTGCGTGCCTGGTGGTATCAGGTGGAGGTTACTCACACGCCGCATGGTTGTTCCGTCAGCCCCCTCAAAGTAACGTGTAGCCGTCTGACCCCGGGGTCAACGATACGGAGGCCCGCGGCAGGTGTAAAGAGTTCTGTTTACAGTGTAAATTACATAAGAGGAAATGCTGGTATAGGAGTTACAGTATACACTGCATGCTGCTGTCAGAGGAGCTCTGCACCTGGGGGGGGGGGGGGGAGAGCGTTGATTTCATCGACTAAATGCCGTTATGTGACGAAGAATGGAAACTAAATGAAAACTATAAGCTATATGATGACTAAAACTAAGACTAAATATATCGACAATTTCGTCAACAAATAAAAACTGGAATAAAATGTCAGGAAGGGACTAGTGGACAAGAGATCCAGTATAAGTCATTTTACACTTGGTTGCATGTTGAAAATAGCCGATCTACAGATCGGCTATTTTCAGCAAGTGTAAAATCAGCCAAATTATTTTTTTTAGTCGACTAAATCAACTGTAGATTTAGTCGACTAAAATCGCATGACATTTAGTCGACTAAAACTAGACTAAACACTAAAACATTCCAGGTGACTAAAATGTGACTAAAACTAAATGAGAACTATTCAAAAGACCAATGACCGACTAAAATCAAATTTTGCTGCCAAAAACAACACTGCTGGGAGAACAGCGTTGATTTCGGTCGACTAATGCCATTATTATGACGAAGAATGTCCCGCGACTACCTTTTCCCCCCTGACGAAAACTACATGGAAACTGAATGAACACCCGAGCTGTGATGGCTAAAACTATACTGTATAAAAGGGCCTTGCAAACGTGAAACGATGGAACGCAGGTGATGTTGTTGCCTGGATGGGTGGCGCAACAACGCAAGCGTAAAAAAAAATCACACCCGTGTGAACTGAGTGGTGCAACTCCCCCCAACACACCTCTCTCTCTCATTAGCAGGCAACTGCACAATAACAGTGCATCACTATCCCTCGCTCTGTTTCTTGCTACAACAGCGCCCCTACTGGTAGTTCATAGTCATATACTGGTGCTCATTAACGTCACATAGGTGGGTGAACAACACATAGGCGCATAGGTGAACACATAGGTGAACACGGGAACATTGCTGTTCCTTGGAGTGGTTGCGCCACTCAAAAAGCTAAAACAGAATCCAGGTCCGGTGAGTCGCGGGCGTGTGCACGTAACGAGAATGCGCGCAACACACTCACGTAAATACGCACGTAAATACGCGTCGCAGCACGACGCGTTGTGAGCTTGTAGATCGGTCATTTACAGCAATTACGCCATTACGACGGCATCGAGGCCCGCCAAAATACATTTTAGTCGACCAAATCAACTGTAGATTTAGTCGACTATAAGATCTTATGATATTTAAAACTAGAATATATCTCAAACTAGACAAACACTGAAACTTTCCAGGTGACAAAAATGTGGAAATTAAAAAAAAAGAGGGCGACGAAACGATACATTTCTCCCCACCATTACCATTATTTTGAAAAAAGAACCTATTAGGGATGAAACATGGGTTCGTGTGAACCAGAAATGGGTCACTATTGTTTGTGAAACAGTGTTAGTGGACATTACATAAGACCCAGAGCTTGTAAAGGTTACACCCTCATGCTGCTGCAATTAGAAGAGCTAGCTCACCTGGGGAGCCGCGCACTGTTCCATTGACACAGTGGCAACACGAACCCTGACATGGATACTACGAATCCCATGATGCCGCGGGGCGACTGAGATTGGGTGGCATGCAAGCAGCCCCCCCCCCCCCCCCTCCCCCCGCCTCCTCCACCAGGAAACAGCGGTATAAAGTAAAGTAACTAATTACTCACTCGCAGTATTCAATTCATTTCCTCATAAGTTCTATGCGAGTTAACATGTGCATTGCTGCATTAAACTATTTAGGACGACGTTGTTCTACATCAGCATACTGGAATAGCAAGAACTTTCTTTTCTTTTTAAATTAATATTTGAAGTTTTTTCAGAAAACTTAGGTCAGGATTTAGATGGATTTTTTTTAGAATCTGCCTCAGGTCTAAATGGGTTAACCCATTTTGGGCGGGAACCCCTTTTGGTGTTTTAAACATTATGTTATAATTTAGCTATTGAAAAAATAGCAGATCTATAAGGTCATAAGGTCATAAGGTCACAATCACAAGGAGCTTGTAGGTCTGTTATTTTTGAAAAAGAAGAATCTTTAAAAAATGTGAGGTCAAGCCTAAATGGGTTGACCTATAGTGAAATGAAAAATATATTTTTCACACTTTTATCCGTGTTCATCATATGGGCATACCTAACAATAGATGCCAAAACAATGGGAAAAGATTGTGTATTTTTATATCAAAAGTCCATGAAAATCAGATTTTAATGACTTCCTTTGAAGGAAAACGTGATGCGTGATTGGTGTTGTCGAGCCCCGCACGAATGGAAGTGAGTGAAATGTTGTTCCCATCGCTGCGCGTCTGTCCAAACACAGCTGCTTCTGATTACAGAACTACTCCGTTTTTAATCTCATTCAAGGTGACATGAATCATCATCATACTATAATTCAGTCTATGTCTGTCTGTGTGTGTGTGTGTGTGTGTGTGTGTGTGTGTGTGTGTGTGTCACTGTGACTGCTGTAGCTCCTCAATGCCTGCACCAATCACTCCGATTTGACACATTAATGATTAATAATGAATTTATTAGTGAATTAAAAATGCGAAAATGCACCCGGGCGCAGTACCCCCCACGGCCAAAAGGGGGGGGGGGGTATCTCACAACGGGTAAGGGCTAGTAAATATAATACAATGTGATTATTGTGAGATATGCAATGATGATTATGATTATTATGATTGCACCATCCCTAGTTGGAAGTCAATTGGTGGGCACACACACACGCGTGCACGCGCAGGCACGCACGCGTCGCACACACACACGCGCGAGCACACGCGCACAGCCGCACACACATGCACGCACGCGCACACACACACACACACACTTTTGCACCCTATTAGATAGGTTTGTCAGATAGATGTCCAGTATTGTATTGCACAAGAAAATAATAAATCCAGTGGGGAACAATTAATGAGGCCTCGCGGTCTCTCCTCAGAGACAAAGCGGCAGTCGGGTGATAGGTCACGTGCATCGACAGAACTGTGCTGCCATTTGTGAACAAGATGAGGTTCCACGTATGATTGCACGCACGCACGCACGCACGCACAGACAGACAGACAGACAGACACTACAGCGGATGTCATATTTACTTGTGAGAGGAGATGTAGGTCACTCTGTGTGAAATGTTTAAATAACACACATCACACAAAACACACACACACACACACGCACACGGACGGACGGACGGGGGCACGGCCAAATACATATAATTTTCAGCGACCCCGTGTTTTTTCTGTGAATGTTTCACCACTGATAGAAGTGATATTATATATAATAACAACACAGGGGTTTTTCAGAAGACCGTTAGGATTCAGAAGACAATTTCAGAAAGGGCCTCGGGGTCTTAAAAGCACCTTTGATGAATGGCATTTTTCCCCTTATTTTCTTTTCTTTCTTCTTTTAACCCTGAAGCCGGAAATAAGCCGACCTTACACTTAACAAAGCTCACAACACGTTGCTCTTCGGCGTGTTGTTGTGAGCCTGTATATAGATCGGCTATTTTGGGTACGCAAGACCGGAAATGTCCCTTATTATGAGGACCGGGAAAATGGTCCTCACAATGGGCCTGATTCATTAACGCGTTTCCGCTGATATATTGCCGTGACGCTGGCGGAAAGGCATTTACGTGGATTTCCCACATTAATTTGGAATTCATGGAAATGGCCGTGAACTTGACGCTGTCTTTGGTTGGTCGGAAATTCCGCTAAATGCTACGGGAGCTCTTTAGGTGGCGGAGAAATTTGCGGAAGCATACACTAGCGTATAGATTTATTCAGAAGGCTTTAGTCTTCATGCTGAATCAATAAATTGTTCCCAAATCTCAGATAAAATATGTAGGCATGTGTCCCCAACATATTGGTCGATCAGCACATAAAAAAACGATATATATATATATAAAAGCCGAGTGCACTTGTATGCCTAAATGCATGCATTCTAGAGGCAAGTTAGCCTATAGAGTCCCATAAGGAAACTGCCCCTGCAAGCCCCGACACCTTTTATTTTATTTATTAGGATATTTCTATAGCATGCCATGCGCGATTGCGCTGCTCACTGGACAGCCTTCTCTAGGCTACTCGCAGTGCAACGCGTTGTGAGCTTGTAGATCGGCTCTCGCGGACTGCATGTTAAAAAACAAACTCACAATTATAATAAGAACATAGGCCTACACTTATCTGCATTTTGCACTGTACGAATCTAACGTTGTTTCGGTGTGTGTGTGTGTGTGTGTGGGGGGGGGGGGGGGGGGGGCAGACAGCAGCGTGCTGCCGATCCGATTCACATTGGAAAATGAATAGGGCTAATTAGCCCTATATAAAAAATAGAAGACCACATTTATAGCCTAATGAATGCAGCGTGTTTGAAAGTCGGCCAGTCATATCAGTTTTAAACCAGCTCACCTCCACTCGTGAACATGACGGACAGACAGACAGAATTTATAATAATGTATATTGATATTGATCACATGGATGCCACACACAGAAACAGAATAGTTTAACTCACTGGATAAACTCACTGGATTATAATTTCTTCAGACAAGAGGATCCCAGGCCTATAATATATTTACTTATGGGCTACTGTTCTTTATCGCGCAACAGTGTCGAGGGCCCATATGCAGCCCCCCTCCCT
>NC_139719.1:38032455-38039493 GCF_964188405.1 Protomyctophum parallelum
CAAACTGCGGCCTCCAATGTCTGACCCGTGATCCATAACCCATTCTGGCAGAGAACCCCTTTTGGTGTTTTAAGCATGTACTTTAGCTGTTGAAAAATAGCAGATCTACAAGCTCGTAGCGCCCACTACGAGCTTGTAGCTAGGTCTGATATTTTAGACATTTCGTGAAAAATTCCAAATCTTGGAATATATATTTTTTCAGAGCGAACATTTTTTAATCTTTGCTTCTGGGGGGGGGGGTCCCTGGAACAACATATTTTCAGATTTGACATGAAAATGTTTGAGAACCACTGAAACATGAGGTTTGTCAGAAAACTGTCAGGATTTAGAAGACATTTGTAGAATCGTCCTCATAAGGTCGTGTTTCTTCGTATCTCTAATCTTATACCTTTCTTGGAAACTGTAAATGACGGGAGTTTGTTAGGGAAAATAATTTCACACACCGTTTTTTTTACCCCTGTAAACCTTACAATCAGTGGAGTCACCCCCCCCCCCCCCCATTAGTGGTAGCAGGCTCAATAAAACATTTCAGGATATAAAAGACAGGTTGCTGCTGCCACTGTAGTGTGTGTGTGTGTGTGTGTGTGTGTGTGTGTGTGTGTGTGTGTCTGTGTGTGTGTGTGTGTGTTCCTGCATAGATGTACGCAGAGCTCCCCCTGGTGAATGAATCACCAAAGAGCAATTGCAATTATTAGGAAAGGCAGAACCACACACACACACACACACACACACACACACACACACACACACACACACAAACTACTGCGTGCGTGCGTGGGTGCGTTGCCACTGACCATTTTGATCTTGGTGAGTTCTTCCTCCAGGTGATGGTGACGTTTCTGAGACACAACCAGCTGGTCCTGAGACACACAACGAACACACAACGATTGATTGATTGACTGACTGACCGGCTGACCGACCGACCGACCGGCTGGCCGACTGGCTGATATGTTCTCTACCCCCCCCCCCCCCGCCTGTGCCAGAACATACAAATCCGTCTTTCTTTAATGTAATTTAATCCGGTGATTATTTTATTTTGTTTGTTTTTTACTCACATGTTAGACAGCCTCCACACGGATCTGACACGCATGCATGCGCTTGCTTATCCCATTTTGGGCGGGAACCCCTTTTGGTGTTATGCTTTAGCTATTGAAAAATAGCTTGTAGGTCTGCTATTTTTTTAAATCGTGAAAATGTGGCACAAATCTTCGGAATATATATTCTTTCAGAGGACTTTTTATTTATTTAGACGTCAGGCCTAAATGGGTTATTACTCCTTTTTCTGCTCAAAATGAGCCAAAATCCAGTGTTTGGAAGGTTATTATTGCCTCTTCTTACATCCGCGGAAGGAAAACAACTCATCGCCCACAGTCTGCCACAGCCTAATGGTCTCATGTGAATACAATATTAGGGGGGCTACACTTCCTGGTTGCCCTGCAGGATCTCTTCTTCTAACTGTGGTATTTCGCACATGTTTGACTGGCACTGGCCCCCCGGGCATCCTTGAAGGGGTCTCCAGCAAAATGACATAATATACTGTAGTGTCACAATCAGTTTAAACACTATTTTATGCTTAGGATATTCAAAAAATAGCAGATCTACAAGCTCCCAAATGCCTCACGATGCGAGGAGGTGTGAGTTTGTATATAGATCAGCTACTGGCACAGCATCTTTTCAGATGAGGCTTCCATGCATGGGCAAATAAAAGTCAATTCCGAGGTCCTTGACACGGAAATCTTTGAGAAACGGAGCTCTAAATGAAAGAAAGAAAAATGGTGACAGCGGTAACAGCCGCGTACGTATACATACAGTCAATCGATGCCCCTTTCTGGCAGCACGTTTGTCAATGACATCTTAGGTAACAAATAGGCCATGCGGGGGCAAGGCAGAGCGATCACAGGCCCTCCGTTCTATAGTCGTCAACACACCACTCTGCAGACGTGATTGTAATATTCTGGGACTCTAAATAAGCACACTTGGAGAGCATTCAAACACAGGTCTTTACTTGGTGACTCTCCAAGCAGAACTGAACACACACGACTCAGAGGCTACAACAGGCTGCAGGGGATCTTGCTAATCAGCACAGGTGGTTAATAATGTTCTCAATCAGTGGCATGCTCTTTCACCTAGAAGACACTCTATTACAGTAATAGCCTGACACTGAGCCAGTGTTGTTTCTGTCGACTAAAATAACCAAGACGAAAAATGTCCGTCGACTATACCTTTTTCCACTGACAAAAACTAAATGGAAACTAAATGAAAACTATAAGCTATGATGACTAAAACTAAGACTAAATATACTGACAATTTCGTCAACAAATAAAAACTAGACTAAAATGTTAGGAAGGGACTAGTGGACAAGAGATCCAGTATAAGTCATTTTACAATTGGTTGAATGCTGAAAATAGCCGATCTTGTAGATCGGCTATTTTCAGAAAGTGAAAGAAACTGTCATCAAGGCCCGACAAAATAAAATTTGTTCGACTAAATCAACTGTAGATTTAGTCGACTAAAATCTTATGATATTTAGTCGACTAAAACTAAAACATTCCAGGTGACTAAAGTGTGACTAAAACTAAATGAAAAGTATTCAAGAGACTATGACTAAAACTCAAATCAAAGGTTCCTGCCAAAAACAACACTGCACTCAGCCTGAACTTCCATTTTGTGTCACTCCCTCATTGAGTTCTGATGAATTGAAAACGGTGGACCCTATTGTGAACAAGTGTAATGCTTTATGGTGTCGTCCACTCACAGTTAACACGACCAGCGCCGTGATTTCTTTCAAAATAACAGCAGATATGTCCCTCTCCACAACCGGTTTTCGGAGGAAATAAAGTCAAAGATAGTGATCGGCGATACTAAAGGCCTGAAGAGGTGACCACCGAAAACTACAACGTGACGTCACACCGCGGCGGTCACCGCACAAGCGCACACAACACACATCACTCTGTTTTTACTGACCACTGTTTCCGGTGGTCACCTCTTCACCGTATAATAGGCTTTAACGAGTAACGGGGTGGGACAACGGGTCCATTATTTGACGGCGGGCGGGCGGGTTTGTATTTTAATATAAGAACGGGTGACGGGTCGGTCCACGGGTCTGATTATCGACGGGCGCGGGTTGTCAGAACCGGACCCGTGCAGCAGGACCCCGTTGGGAATACCTGTAGTTTCTTGATCTCTCTCAGAGCGTCGATGTGGTCTGTCTTCAGTCCCTCCATCTCCTCCACGTCGTCATCACACACGCACACACACACACACGCACACATGCACGCGCACACATACGCACACACACGCACACACTCACACACACACACACACACACACACACACACACACACACACACACACACACACACAATCATTTATTAATCATTTATTTATGTGTACATACTACAGTACAATGCAATACAAGGACACACACATTTTCCAGGTGCTGTACAAGACGCAGTCAACAAATCTTGGACCACCCCTCAGCCAATCACCAATACCCACAGTCCCACACACCCTTCAGCCAATCACCAATACCCACACACCCTTCCAGCCAATCACCAATGCCCACACACCCTTCCAACCAATCACCAATACCCCCACAACCTTCCAGCCAATCACCAATACCCACACACCTTTTCCAGCCAATCACCAATACCCACACACCCTTTCCAGTCAATCACCAATACCCACACACCCTTCCAGTCAATCACCAATACCCCCACACCCTTCCAGCCAATCACCCAGTCGGGCGATTGGTTACGTGCACTGACGGAACTGTGGTGCCATATGTGAACAAAATGAGGATCTAGGTGCACGCACGCACGCACGCTCGCATTATACTTTGTCACCAATGGCCTGGGCCGTGGCTCAGCGGTCCAGGCACCTTGGCTGGTAACCCAGTCTGGCAGTGTACCACGGGTGTGCCACGGGTTCGACTCCCGATCCCGGCGGCCTTTACTGCATGTCACTCCCCATTTCCTGTCAGCCTACTGTCTGTCCCTCTATAAAAAATTTAAAATAAAGGCGAAAGCCAAAAAAACAAACAAAAAAAAAAACATTACTTTGTCACCAATCCTACTATAGCCTAAATGTGCGAAGACTCTGTCCGTTTGTGTGGGACCGACCGGCATCAAACTCGCTGTGCATATCGGTGAGGACCTGACGAAGTTAAGACCCTGTGCTAATTAGGATGCTAATTGGGATTAGCGGGGCGTCTACCCGTGATAATTGGATGCTACAAGGTAAAAACTATCCGCATTTTGAGGCTTGTCAATCTGCTATAGTTTCGCTTTTTTTTTCTTTTTTTGAATCCTGAAAAGTACCAGAATCGGACATACGGTTTCCAACCGACATGACATAATTAACATGGTTGTGTCTATATGGAATCCTTAAGTGGCACCAATGCAACAGCCACGTTTTCCGCATGTCAGTCCTAAGGTACTGTATGTCGGAAAAGCGTGCGCACCCCCCCTCTGGGTGTGTGTACACATACTGTGTACAGTATATGTACAGTATTGGTACCTGCAGGTTGGCGTGAGAGTCCAGTAGACTCAAGAGGTCATCAGACGTGAACCTTGACCCCTGGCCGACCCCCGGCTCCTCCTCCTCCCACTGAAGCCCAAACAGCTCTCTGGTCAGAGCCTCAAAGTCTGCGCACGCACACACACGCACGCACAAACGCACGCTCGCACACACACAGACACACACACACACGATTTGTAGCCTGGGTTTTTTAAATGAAAGGTGCGATGCATTTATACACAACACAACCAAAAAACACAAAAAAATATATAAAGAAAAGTAGCCCTCTGGGGAAATACTGCATTATTGTCATGAATGAACAACGCAATTGTTTCATACATTTTTATTTAAACCACTTAATTACCATGGCAGCAGAAAGATTGACAGCATGCATTTGCTGAGCATTTTTAATGATAAATGAATCGATTGTGTTCCGGCTTGGATCAATGGAACTAACATAGTATACTTAAGTTTAACCCATTTAGGCATGAAAACAATGTCTTCTAAATCCTGACAGTTTTCTGAAATGTTTCTAGGCCTATATCACTCAATATTTCATGTCAAGGACCCCAAAAATGATCTGTAATTGGCCTCCGAACCCCATCTGAAAATATGTTGTTCCAGGGACCTCCCCAGAAGCAAAGATTTTAGTTAAAAATGTTTGTTCTGAAAAAATATATTCCAAATTTGAGGCACATTTTCACGATTTTTCAAAAATAGCTAAATTATAACAAAATGTTTAAAACACCAAAAGGGGTTCCTGCCCCACAGAAAAAACACTTTGGTTAGGTGTGTCGGGTGTCACACGACAAAACAGGCTATTTTCAACGTGCAACACCTCAACACCAGCGTGGAACTAGACTAGGCTATTGTCTGCTATGAACAGGTGTGCATTGAGATTGTGACTTGCCAACAGGTTCTCAACCCCAACTCGTCTTTTTATGCAGGGCTGTCAGGGTACCCTTATCGTCTTACATCTGACGATAAGGATCTGCTTAAGGGGACGAGTTCGGGGCTGGGGGTAAATGTGTCAAGTCACGTGACCTGGCTGTGCTACGAATATGAATTATTATTATTATAGCTACCTTAATAGTTCCTGCTGTTTTGATTATTTCCCTAGTGAGAATTAATTTGATGCCTTCCAATTCCATATACTTTCTGGAAATGCATAATGAACGGCCTGATTTACGTCGTCTGTATATGCATGCATCTAATATAAATTCATATATTTTTTAAATATATTGGCTCTGGGTGGCTGAAATCACCCCGCGGGTAAGGTATACCTAATTAGAGATATTTAATACCTAATTCGAGATATTTAATGTGATATCGGTTATCTTTCTCTTCCTATTTTATTTTTTTCTGCTCTCGTTGCAAAGGATCTATTAGTCCAGTGGAACATTTCTTTAAAGTAAGTTACGGCTTTCTTAGTCTAGCGGTCTAAGCTGTTGCCTCTCGATTTATTGCTGCATGTAGCACCTGGTTCGAATCGCGCTCATGGCATAGTTTTATTTTAAAATCTTCTTTTGTAGCCTACATTGGTGCAGTACTTAGTTTAGACGGTTTTTGGTTTAGACTAGACATTGGTTAGACCTATACAACTACAACCTATCTCAAACACTCACCATAAGCCTAACCTCCCACGGGGCAGCACACCTAAGCCTAACCTTAACCCATGTCTAACCAATGACTAGTCTAAACTAAGTATGCACCCCGAAAACCATTTTCTAATAGAGAACATACAGTAGGTACTGTTGCTGTATCTCAGTAAATGAACGCACCAGTTAAGTTCATAGTACGGTGTGACAAGTAGCAATTAAGTAGCAAACAAGAGGCTATAGTTTTGCCAGTTTAAAAGAAAGCTTTAAAGTGAAAGTTTGTCAGACTGTTGGATTTGTAAATATTGAACGAATGAAAAGTATTAACAATAATAGCTTGCATCTGAGAGCTGCTCAGAGCGAAAGCAGAACCCCTCCTCACCACCCGGCCTCCCGGTCTGGTAGATTCTACAAAATGCCTTCTAAAACATGACAGTTTTCTGAAAAACACACGATTTCATGTGAAGGATCCTGAAAATTATATGTAATTGGCTGCCGAACCCCACCTGACAATATGTAGTTCCAGGGACCCCCTCTCCCCAGAAGCAAAGATTTGACGTTCGCTCTGAAAGAATATATTTTTTCACGATTTAAAAAGAAAATTGCAGATCTACAAGCTCGTAAGCGCTGCACTCGATTTTTGCATATCTGCTAAAAATCGCAGATATGCAAGCTCGCCAGCGTGTCACTTTCTGCCGTGTCGCGAGCTTGTACATCTGCTATAATTTTGAAAAGTGCACAAAACAAAGTTTGAGAACTGCTGATTTAGAAGGCCTTTTTTACAGAACCGTCCTCGGGCCTTAAATGGGTTTTAAATAGATGGATGGACGGACAGAGGGAGGGATGGGTGGAGGAGGAGGAGGTTCTTACCTGCGTAGTCCACGGTCCCTGCTGGGTCCGTGTGGAGTCCACAGCACAGCGC
>NC_139719.1:38039693-38127193 GCF_964188405.1 Protomyctophum parallelum
AGAGAGACAGAGAGAGAGAGAGAGAGAAGAGAGAGAGAGAGAGAGAGAGAGAGAGTGTGAGAGAGAGAGAGAGAGAGAGAGAGAGAGAGAGAGAGAGAGAGAGAGAGAGAGAGAGAGAAATGCATCAATCACTTGACGCTTTTGTGTCCGTCTACAAATCGGCGCTGTAGATAAAACGGAGGACATTTTGATCTAGCTACCAAGGCCCCTGCCGGGGGGACCAGAGAGGACCAGAGGGTGGGACCAGAGAGGACCAGAGGGGGACCAGAGAGGACCAGAGGGACCAGAGGGACCAGAGGGGACCAGAGAGGGACCAGAGGGGGACCAGAGAGGACCAGAGGGGACCAGAGAGGACCAGAGAGGGACCAAAGGGACCAGAGGGGGACCAGAGAGGGGACCAGAGAGGACCAGAGGGGACCTAGAGGGTGACCAGAGAGGACAGAGGGGACCAGAGAGGACCAGAGGGGACGAGAGGACCAGAGGGACCAGAGAGGACAGAGGGGGACCAGAGAGGACCAGAGAGGGACCAGAGGAGGACCAGAGAGGACCAGAGGGGACCAGAGAGGACCAGAGAGGGACCAGAGAGGGACCAGAGAGGACCAGAGGGGGACCAGAGAGGGACCAGAGGGGACCAGAGAGGACCAGAGGGGGACCAGAGAGGACCAGAGGGACCAGAGGACCAGAGAGGACCAGAGGGGACCAGAGGGGACCAGAGGAGGACCAGAGGGGACCAGAGAGGACCAGAGGGGGACCAGAGGGGGACCAGAGAGGACCAGAGGGGACCAGAGGGGGGACCAGAGAGGGACCAGAGAGGGACCAGAGGGGGACCAGAGAGGACCAGAGGGACCAGAGGGGGACCAGAGAGGACCAGAGAGGGACCAGAGGGACCAGAGGAGGACCAGAGGAGGACCAGAGGGGGACCAGAGAGGACCAGAGGGGGACCAGAGGGGACCAGAGAGGACCAGAGGGGGACCAGAGAGGACCAGAGAGGACCAGAGGGGGACCAGAGAGGGACCAGAGGGGACCAGAGGGGACCAGAGAGGACCAGAGAGGACCAGAGGGGGACCAGAGAGGACCAGAGGGGACCAGAGAGGACCAGAGGGGACCAGAGGGGACCAGAGGGGGACCAGAGAGGACCAGAGAGGACCAGGAGACCAGAGGGACCAGAGGGGACCAGAGAGACCAGAGAGACAGAGGACCAGAGAGGACCAGAGGGGGACCAGAGAGGACCAGAGGCCAGAGGACCAGAGGGGGACCAGAGAGGACCAGAGGGGGACCAGAGGGGGACCAGAGAGGACCAGAGAGGACCAGAGGGGGACCAGAGAGGAACCAGAGGGGGACCAGAGAGGGACCAGAGGGGGACCAGAGAGGACCAGAGGGGGACCAGAGGAGGACCAGAGGGGACCAGAGAGGACCAGAGAGGACCAGAGGGGGACCAGAGAGGACCAGAGAGGGACCAGAGGGGGACCAGAGAGGACCAGAGGGGACCAGAGAGGACCAGAGGGGGACCAGAGAGGACCAGAGAGGACCAGAGAGGGGACCAGAGAGGAGACAGAGGGGGACCAGAGAGGACCAGAGGGGGACCAGAGGGACCAGAGAGGACCAGAGGGGGACCAGAGAGGACAGAGGGGGACCAGAGAGGACCAGAGGGGGACCAGAGGAGGACCAGAGGGGGACCAGAGAGGACCAGAGGGGGACCAGAGAGGACCAGAGAGGACCAGAGGGGGACCAGAGGACCAGAGGGGGACCAGAGAGGACCAGAGGGGGACCAGAGAGGACCAGAGAGGACCAGAGGGGGACCAGAGAGGACCAGAGGGGGACCAGAGAGGACCAGAGGGGGACCAGAGAGGACCAGAGAGGAACAGAGGGGACCAGAGAGGACCAGAGGGGGACCAGAGAGGACCAGAGGGGACCAGAGAGGACCAGAGAGGACCAGAGGGGACCAGAGAGGACCAGAGGGGGACCAGAGAGGACCAGAGGGGGACCAGAGAGGACCAGAGGAGGACCAGAGAGGACCAGAGAGGACAGAGAGGACCAGAGGAGGACCAGAGAGGACCAGAGAGGACCAGAGGGGAACAGAGGGGACCACAGAGGAGGACCAGAGGAGGACCAGAGGGGGACCAGAGAGGACCAGAGAGGACCAGAGGAGGACCAGAGGAGGACCAGAGGAGGACCAGAGGGGGACCAGAGAGGGACCAGAGAGGACCAGAGGAGGACCAGAGAGGAGGACCAGAGAGGACCAGAGAGGACCAGAGGGGGACCAGAGAGGGACCAGAGAGGACCAGAGGAGGACCAGAGAGGACCAGAGAGGACCAGAGGGGGAACAGAGGGGACCACAGAGGAGGACCAGAGGAGGACCAGAGGGGGACCAGAGAGGACCAGAGAGGACCAGAGGAGGACCAGAGGAGGACCAGAGGAGGACCAGAGGGGGACCAGAGGGGGACCAGAGAGGGACCAGAGAGGACCAGAGGAGGACCAGAGAGGAGGACCAGAGGAGGACCAGAGAGGACCAGAGGGGGACCAGAGAGGGACCAGAGAGGACCAGAGGAGGACCAGAGAGGAGGACCAGAGGAGGACCAGAGGGGGACCAGAGAGGACCAGAGAGGACCAGAGGAGGACCAGAGAGGGACCAGAGGGGGACCAGAGAGGACCAGAGGGGGACCAGAGAGGACCAGAGGGGGACCAGAGGAGGACCAGAGGGGGACTAGAGGAGGACCAGAGGGGGACCAGAGAGGACCAGAGAGGGACCAGAGGGGGACCAGAGAGGACCAGAGAGGACCAGAGGGGGACCAGAGAGGACCAGAGGGGGACCAGAGAGGACCAGATGGGGACCAGAGAGGACCAGAGGAGGACCAGAGAGGACCAGAGAGGAACAGAGAGGACCAGAGGAGGACCAGAGGAGGACCAGAGGGGGACCAGAGAGGACCAGAGGGGGAACAGAGGGGACCACAGAGGAGGACCAGAGGAGGACCAGAGGGGGACCAGAGAGGACCAGAGAGGACCAGAGGAGGACCAGAGGAGGACCAGAGGAGGACCAGAGGGGGACCAGAGAGGGACCAGAGAGGACCAGAGGAGGACCAGAGAGGAGGACCAGAGGAGGACCAGAGAGGACCAGAGGGGGACCAGAGAGGGACCAGAGAGGACCAGAGGAGGACCAGAGAGGACCAGAGAGGACCAGAGGGGGAACAGAGGGGACCACAGAGGAGGACCAGAGGAGGACCAGAGGGGGACCAGAGAGGACCAGAGAGGACCAGAGGAGGACCTAGGGAGGACCAGAGGAGGACCAGAGGGGGACCAGAGGGGGACCAGAGAGGGACCAGAGAGGACCAGAGGAGGACCAGAGAGGAGGACCAGAGGAGGACCAGAGAGGACCAGAGGGGGACCAGAGAGGGACCAGAGAGGACCAGAGGAGGACCAGAGAGGACCAGAGGGGGACCAGAGAGGACCAGAGGGGGACCAGAGGGGGACCAGAGGGGGACCAGAGGGGGACCAGAGGGGGACCAGAGAGGGACCAGAGGGGGGCCAGAGAGGACCAGAGGGGGACCAGAGGAGGACCAGAGAGGGACCAGAGGGGGACCAGAGGGGGACCAGAGAGGGACCAGAGGGGGACCAGAGGGGGACCAGAGGGGACCAGAGAGGGACCAGAGGGGGACCAGAGAGGACCAGAGGGGGACCAGAGAGGACCAGAGGAGGACCAGAGGAGGACCAGAGGGGGACCAGATAGGACCAGAGAGGGACCAGAGAGGGACCAGAGAGGGACCAGAGGGGGACCAGAGGGGGACCAGAGAGGAACCAGAGAGGACCAGAGGGGGACCAGATAGGACCAGAGGGGGACCAGAGGGGGACCAGAGAGGGACCAGAGAGGGACCAGAGAGGACCAGAGGGGGACCAGAGGGGGACCAGAGAGGAACCAGAGAGGACCAGAGAGGGACCAGAGGGGGACCAGAGGGGGACCAGAGGAGGACCAGAGGGGGACCAGAGAGGACCAGAGGGGGACCAGAGGGGGACCAGAGGAGGACCAGAGGGGGACCAGAGGGGGACCAGAGAGGACCAGAGAGGGACCAGAGGGGGACCAGAGAGGACCAGAGGGGGACCAGAGGGGGACCAGAGAGGACCAGAGAGGGACCAGAGAGGGACCAGAGGAGGACCAGAGGGGGACCAGAGAGGGACCAGAGGAGGACCAGAGGGGGACCAGAGGAGGACCAGAGGAGGACCAGAGGGGGACCAGAGAGGACCAGAGAGGACCAGAGGGGGACCAGAGAGGACCAGAGGGGGACCAGAGGGGGACCAGAGAGGACCAGAGAGGACCAGAGGGGGACCAGAGAGGGACCAGAGGAGGACCAGAGAGGACCAGAGGGGGACCAGAGAGGGACCAGAGGGGGACCAGAGAGGACCAGAGAGGACCAGGGAGGGAACAGAGAGGACCAGAGGGGGACCAGAGAGGACCAGAGAGGAACAGAGGGGGACCAGAGAGGAACAGAGGGGGACCAGAGAGGACCAGAGGAGGACCAGAGAGGAACAGAGGGGGACCAGAGAGGACCAGAGGAGGACCAGAGGGGGACCAGAGAGGACCAGAGAGGAACAGAGGGGGACCAGAGAGGAACAGAGGGGGACCAGAGAGGACCAGAGGGGGACCAGAGGAGGACCAGAGGGGGACCAGAGGAGGACCAGAGGGGGACCAGAGAGGGACCAGAGGGGGACCAGAGAGGACCAGAGAGGACCAGAGGGGGACCAGAGAGGACCAGAGGGGGACCAGAGAGGACCAGAGAGGACCAGAGAGGACCAGAGGGGGACCAGAGAGGACCAGAGGGGGACCAGAGAGGAACAGAGGGGGACCAGAGAGGACCAGAGGGGGACCAGAGGAGGACCAGAGGGGGACCAGAGGAGGACCAGAGGGGGACCAGAGAGGACCAGAGAGGACCAGAGGGGGACCAGAGAGGACCAGAGGGGGACCAGAGAGGACCAGAGGGGGACCAGAGAGGACCAGAGAGGACCAGAGGGGGACCAGAGAGGACCAGAGGGGGACCAGAGAGGAACAGAGGGGGACCAGAGAGGACCAGAGGGGGACCAGAGGAGGACCAGAGGGGGACCAGAGAGGACCAGAGGGGGACCAGAGAGGACCAGAGGGGGACCAGAGAGGACCAGAGGGGGACCAGAGAGGACCAGAGGAGGACCAGAGAGGACCAGAGAGGAACAGAGAGGACCAGAGGAGGACCAGAGAGGACCAGAGAGGACCAGAGGGGGAACAGAGGGGACCACAGAGGAGGACCAGAGGAGGACCAGAGGGGGACCAGAGAGGACCAGAGAGGACCAGAGGAGGACCAGAGGAGGACCAGAGGGGGACCAGAGAGGGACCAGAGAGGACCAGAGGAGGACCAGAGAGGAGGACCAGAGGAGGACCAGAGAGGACCAGAGGGGGACCAGAGAGGGACCAGAGAGGACCAGAGGAGGACCAGAGAGGACCAGAGAGGACCAGAGGGGGAACAGAGGGGACCACAGAGGAGGACCAGAGGAGGACCAGAGGGGGACCAGAGAGGACCAGAGAGGACCAGAGGAGGACCAGAGGAGGACCAGAGGAGGACCAGAGGGGGACCAGAGGGGGACCAGAGAGGGACCAGAGAGGACCAGAGGAGGACCAGAGAGGAGGACCAGAGGAGGACCAGAGAGGACCAGAGGGGGACCAGAGAGGGACCAGAGAGGACCAGAGGAGGACCAGAGAGGAGGACCAGAGGAGGACCAGAGGGGGACCAGAGAGGACCAGAGGAGGACCAGAGAGGGACCAGAGGGGGACCAGAGAGGACCAGAGGGGGACCAGAGAGGACCAGAGGGGGACCAGAGGAGGACCAGAGGGGGACTAGAGGAGGACCAGAGGGGGACCAGAGAGGACCAGAGAGGGACCAGAGGGGGACCAGAGAGGACCAGAGAGGACCAGAGGGGGACCAGAGAGGACCAGAGGGGGACCAGAGAGGACCAGAGGGGGACCAGAGAGGACCAGAGGAGGACCAGAGAGGACCAGAGAGGAACAGAGAGGACCAGAGGAGGACCAGAGGAGGACCAGAGGGGGACCAGAGAGGACCAGAGGGGGAACAGAGGGGACCACAGAGGAGGACCAGAGGAGGACCAGAGGGGGACCAGAGAGGACCAGAGAGGACCAGAGGAGGACCAGAGGAGGACCAGAGGAGGACCAGAGGGGGACCAGAGAGGGACCAGAGAGGACCAGAGGAGGACCAGAGAGGAGGACCAGAGGAGGACCAGAGAGGACCAGAGGGGGACCAGAGAGGGACCAGAGAGGACCAGAGGAGGACCAGAGAGGACCAGAGAGGACCAGAGGGGGAACAGAGGGGACCACAGAGGAGGACCAGAGGAGGACCAGAGGGGGACCAGAGAGGACCAGAGAGGACCAGAGGAGGACCAGAGGAGGACCAGAGGAGGACCAGAGGGGGACCAGAGGGGGACCAGAGAGGGACCAGAGAGGACAATTTACAATTTACAATTTACAATTTAGGCATTTAGCAGACGCTCTTAATCCAGAGCGACTTACATTTAGGCAAGAACAAAAGCATGGGAATACATCACATAAAAGCATTTATCATGAAACATGCGTAAGATAAGAAGGTAACAGTGGAATATCTATATGATGAAACTATACATACACTATACATAATAAACTATACATATTCACTACTATGCTATACATATGTACTATGGCGTGCTATGACTATATACAATACAATTATAGTGCTGTCTACATAACATGCTATAAGTCTGTGTCAAATGCTATCTAAGCCAACAGAAATGCTATGTAAGGGGTTAGGGTAAGTGCTATGGGCCATGATGGAGTCTGAAAAGGTGGGTTTTCAGGCTACGGCGGAAGATTGGGAGTGATGCTGCAGTTCTGACTGCAATGGGAAGTGCATTCCACAGTTTTGGAGCCAGAAGGGAGAAGAGTTTGGGACGTGTGGAGCGTTGTCCCGGCGTTTTTAGTGAGGGTACTTCCAGTTTCCCTGCGTTGGCTGATCTGAGTGCGCGGGAGGGTTTGTAGGGTTCAATCATACTTGTAAGATATGGGGGAGCCATACCTTTGGTTGCTTTGAATGCCAGCATCAGAGTTTTGTATTCTGTGCGGGCAGCGACCGGGAGCCAGTGGAGGGAGCGGAGCAGGGGGGAGACATGTGAGAATTTTGGCTGGTTGAAGACCAAGCGAGCTGCTGCATTTTGGATCAGCTGGAGAGGCTTAAGTGCACATGCTGGTAGGCCAGTAAGGAGGGAGTTACAATAGTCGAGTTTTGACAAGACTGTTGTCTGGATTAGGAGCTGGGCTGATTCCTGGGTGAGGAACGGTCTAATTCGTCGTATGTTATAGAGTGTGAACCTACATGATCGAGTGACAGCTGTGATGTGAGCTTTGAACGAGAGCTGACTGTCCAGGACAACACCAAGATTCCTGGCTGTTGGGACAGACGTTACCAGGGCGTTGTTTACGGAAATAGTTAGCTCCCGCATAGGGCAGGACTTAGCTGGGAAGAAGAGAAGCTCAGTCTTGTCTGGGTTCAGCTTGAGGTGGTTGGAGGACATCCACTGTGATATGTCAGCCAGGACCAGAGGAGGACCAGAGAGGAGGACCAGAGGAGGACCAGAGAGGACCAGAGGGGGACCAGAGAGGGACCAGAGAGGACCAGAGGAGGACCAGAGAGGAGGACCAGAGGAGGACCAGAGGGGGACCAGAGAGGACCAGAGAGGACCAGAGGAGGACCAGAGAGGGACCAGAGGGGGACCAGAGAGGACCAGAGGGGGACCAGAGAGGACCAGAGGCGGAACAGAGAGGACCAGAGAGGACCAGAGGAGGACCAGAGAGGAACAGAGAGGACCAGAGGAGGACCAGAGAGGACCAGAGGGGGACCAGATAGGACCAGAGAGGACCAGAGGGGGACCAGAGGGGGACCAGAGAGGACCAGAGGGGGACCAGAGAGGACCAGAGGGGGACCAGAGGAGGACCAGAGGAGGACCAGAGAGGAACAGAGAGGACCAGAGGAGGACCAGAGAGGACCAGAGAGGACCAGAGGAGGACCAGAGAGGAACAGAGAGGACCAGAGGAGGACCAGAGGAGGACCAGAGAGGACCAGAGGAGGACCAGAGAGGAACAGAGAGGACCAGAGAGGACCAGAGGACCAGAAGAGGACCAGAGAGGACCAGAGGGGGACCAGAGAGGACCAGAGGAGGACCAGAGGGGGACCAGAGAGGACCAGAGGGGGACCAGAGAGGACCACAGAGGAGGACCAGAGGGGACCAGAGAGGACCAGAGAGGACCAGAGGGGGACCAGAGGAGGACCAGAGGGGGACCAGAGGGGGACCAGAGGAGGACCAGAGGGGGACCAGAGAGGACCACAGAGGAGGACCAGAGAGGACCAGAGGGGGACCAGAGAGGACCACAGAGGAGGACCAGAGGGGACCAGAGAGGACCAGAGGGGGACCAGAGGAGGACCAGAGGGGGACCAGAGGAGGACCAGAGGGGGACTATAGGGGGAGGCTGTGTCCTTACCGGGGCCATGCATGGCGCTGGCCTGCATTCCACTGCTGGAGCTGGAAGACCACGTCTGTCTGATGAAGGCAATCTCCACCGTGGGCTCTGGTCTGGAGGAGGACAACGCCACAGATCCCAGATTAACTCCGGGCACGCGCGCACGCACGCACGTGCGCATGCACGCACGCGCGCATGCATGCATGCATGCACGCACGCACGCACGCACGCACGCACGCACGCACGCACGCACGCACACACACACACACACACACACACACACACACACACACACACACACACACACAAACACTTATAGACTAATCCACAGAGGGGTGCCCTGGGCGCAAGCCATTACTGCATTGACTGATTAGCTACACCTGGGCAACCCCTCTGTGGATTCCTCTATAGACATGTAGACTCCTTCCAAGCCACGTTGTAAGAAACTTAACCCATTTTGACTTAAGTTCGATTCTACAAATGTCTTCTAAATCCAGTTTTCTGAAAAACCTATATTTCTAACCTGTTTCTATATCAGCGGTTCTCAATATTTCATGTCAAGGACCCCCATGGAAAAAAAAACATGGCTCATCCGCTGAAAAGACTTAAGTGAGGTGCTGGAGCCACAAAGGGAACATGAGAAAAAATAAAGGGAAGCTCCGCACACTCAGATCTGCACACAGTCAATGTATTTATTTAGCAAGCTTTCGGTCTACTGACCTTCTTCAGGCATGTCAAGGACCCCCAACAATATATGTAATTGGTCGCCGACCCACCCATCTGAAAATATGTTAGTTCTCATCCTACCTGAGTTTGGTGCGTGTTAGGACGTCGCTGGCCTCCTCGTGCGTCAGTCCAATCAGAGACTCCCGGTTGATGGACACCAGCTGGTCCCCAGCCTGTAACCTGCCGTCCTGAACACACACACACACACACACACAAACACACACACACACATGCAACGCACACACGCACGCACGCATGCACGCACACACACAAACTGTGTATACTTGTCAGGACATCAACATTCCAAGACGACGATTCTATAAATGCCATCTATGAGCGGTTGTCATGATCCGTGACCTGTTCTGTCACCCTGATGTGTTTCCCTATATGTTCCTTGTTTTGGGTTGTACTTTTGTGTACTTTTACCTTTTGTTTTGTAGTTCTAATGCCTCTTGGTTTCCTGTGTTGCCCACGTTTGCCTGCCTTGTCTAACCCTGTGATTAGTGTAGTGTTCTCCACCTGAGCCAATCCCTGTGTTGATTTGTCTGTTGTATTTCACCTGTGTCTAGTTAGTCCTTGTCAATTTATGTACCCGTGTGGTTTCAGTTCTCCGTTGGTTCGTTGTTTATATGTTGCCTGTGAGTATTTGTAACCAGTTTCCTTGTATGTTTCAATCCCCTAGTTTTCCCAGTATAGTTTTCCCCTTGCCTTCCTTGTGTTCCTCGTGTTCCTAGTTTTGTTTCCGACTGCCTCTAGTGTTTTGTGACTCGCTGTACCTGGACTCCTGTTTGGTCGCAATAAAAACACTGAACTTGACTTTCCCTGCCTCTGCCTCACATTCTGCGTTTGGGTACTATATCCTCAACTTGACTCACACCGCGACAGCGGTGCCAACCACTACAAACGCGTGACTTTGTGTGTATGTCTGTCTTCCCCCCCCGTTCTCTCCCAGTGCACATGTCTCCTTGTCCTCTGGTATACCCCCAGTCCCTGTGTCTCCTTGTCCTCTGGTATACCCCCAGTCCCTGTGTCTCCTTGTCCTCTGGTATACCCCCAGTCCCTGTGTCTCCTTGTCCTCTGGTATACCCCCAGTCCCTGTGTCTCCTTGTCCGGTGGTTTTCAACCAGTGGTCCAGGGACCACCTGTGGGCCTTGAGGGGCTTCCAGCTTCCAGGTGGTCCCCAGCTAAATGATGGAGTTGGTTTCATTTTACGCTCTCAAGAGTTACATACTTAATTTATAAGAAGTCTACAGAATTCAACGTTTGCCTGTTATCTCTCCTATGGTACCAACATCAACAGAGCATGGAATTGTGGACAAAAAAGTCTGAGAGTAAAGCTCATGAAATGGTGGTCCGTACGTGGCTCAAATGCAGAATAAACTAGAAAAAATGCCCTTCTGGGCACAGGTCTCCACCAGGAGGTAGAGTGTATGTGATGTTTGGCAAAATGTTTAGGAGTAATATAATCGTGTGTGTGTGTGTGTGTGTGTGTGTGTGTGTGTGACACGGCTTGGCCTGTTGTAGCGCCACCATGAGGCTGATTTGAAAACTGTCAAGTGGCATTTCTTCCTCGCCCTAGTGGGAATATGCATGCACAGTTTCACCGCAATCGGATGCTGGGTTGAGTAGTTGTGGCGATTTGTACAAAACAGGTACAAAGCGGGCTACTCCTGAAAAGTTTAGAAGCCAATCGTAGGCAATGAAGGTGGATTATGAGAAATCAAACAAACCCGTCTTGATCACATGACTATGGCGAGCATGTGTACCGATTTGCGTGAAATTTGGATGACATCTGAAGGAGTAATATTAGAAAATGTGTTTTACATATGTCGGCCTCCTGGTGGCGCTATAAAGAGCAGATGTGAAAAATTCCAGGCAAAGGTTTTTCCTTGGCCTCTAGGGAGTTAGCATACAAAGTTATCCACAAATCCGTGCAGTTGGAGGTAAAAACACTTTTCGGCCAGTTATAGCGCCACCATGAGGCTGAAAATGTTCACGTGGGATTTCTTCCTCGGCCTAGTGGGAATGTGCGTGCGCAATTTCACGGAAATCACACGATGTGTTCATGATTTGCAACATTTTGTTTGAAACTGAGCACTGAAAATGATGAAGACTATTTATATGGAGAAATCCGGTCATTTAACATGCGTCTCAATGGTATTAAAAGGATAGAGACTGATCTGGCGCGAAGCTCCGCCCCCCCCCCTCGCTATTCATGTCAGTGGAAGTTACTCAGTGGCGTTTTGAAGCACCCGGAAGGACCGTCTATTTACGCCTTTTTTCGCCGATTCAGCATTTGGGCACCAAATTTTGGTGCCCAAATGCGGAAGTGCAACCGAGCGATCAATGTTAAAGCCCAGCTGCACGGGGTTTCCTCGTCATGAATCCACGGGTCCGCAACCGTCCGCCTGCAGTCCTTCCTCTTACCACTAGGGCCCAGTGCTTCAACGTTGGAGTGCCTCACTGGCCCCTTGGGTCCATTCCATTCACCTTCTGACTGTCACCTCCGGGGACTATTTCCTGAATGAACACCATTGGTCCTTCAGAGCGATTGGCTCCGCCCTTGAGGAGGAGGCCCAAGCCTGTTCCCTTGGAGACGCAGATCAGCTGAATGGCGCCGTCGCTGGACAAGAAAAAACAATAATAAAACAATACAAAAGTCGCAATTTTGAAAGTTTGCAAAATGTGGTTGCCGCAGGCGCTTAAATAGGCCCCTTCCACTTGACTCTCTTGAAAAGTAATATTTACACGGCCCGGTGGCCAAGTATGGCCCTTTGGCTTTGTTCCCTCAAGGCAGAGCTGGGTTTAACACGGGCCAGGGCCAAGGACGGCCCTTTGGCTGACTCTGACCAGCCAGTGAAAGGTTATAGTCCACTTGCCAGAATGTGAGCCCAGGCATGTTGAGTACACCAAAGTTTTATGTTATAAATATATGGATGCTAACTTGCATATGTTGAGCAATTTTCATAATTTGCATAATATGTGACCATACCATTAAGGGTTGGGGGAATGTAAATTTCATCATGCTTTAAGTAGCATGTGCCATGTCAAACTAGGGGTTTTTCGTGATGCTGAATCCACTCCAAGCATTAGTTTTGCACAAAAAACCCTCCTTGGGTAAATAAAAAAATATATTATGCAGAATTGCATAATATACATTTTGGCCCGGCCCTCCACCCCTGCCTCAAGGTGTTCCAGAGACATCTTTACAATAAATGCACCAAATCTCTGAGTATAAGTACGTATGTACGTACGTCTGTAATCCACGTAACTCGAGAATCATGTGCCCCATTGATTTCAAATTTCGTTGCTGTCAGGAGTAAACCTTTTTTTTTTTTTTTGGCATAAACATGAACACCCTTTACGTCTGTGTGTTGTTTTGGAAATATTGAACCAATGGAAAGTAGTAAAAAGTGCTTTGGACAAAACCTCTTAACTCCATTGGACCCTCAAACTGTCTGCTAAAGCAACTAACTCCCCCTCTCATGGAAGTAATTGACAATATATAAAGTTACAACACCAACTTTTATGAGGCTGTATTGCTTTGTTTTAAAAATATAAGTGATGCATACAAATAATCTTGTTTACAAACTAATGGCCAGTTGGTCACTTTACCATATTCTGTAAAGACAAGACAAGAAAAAGAAAGAAAATAACGGCATTTAATTCATTCTGAATGAGTCATTACATAACAATACATTACACTGCTAGATTGTGTAAAGAGTGGAGGACATACAACTAAATGCTGTGGTTCAATGTGACATTTGAGCAAGGTGATCTATGGCTGCCATATAACATAGAATTTATTTGAATTGTCCATCATGTCATAGCGAATCTTAAATGGGTTTTAAATAGATGGGTGGAGGGATGGATGGATGGATGGATGGATGTAGTATACAAGTAAGTTCCGTTAACCAGGTCTTGAAAAGAGGTACTTCATCTGATTTCCAGAGTCATAGGGCGCTTTCACACCCAAAGTTCGCTTAGAAGGTCCGGATCAAGGACCAAGGACCAAATATTAGCATTTTGATTTTGGTCCGTTTGGCGTTCACACTGGACTTTGTAAAGCGTACCAAATATGTAAACAAATGACACGTGGACATGTTAAGCGAACCAAATAGTGAGGGGGAAAAGAACATGAGGGGAAATCATTGTCTACAAATTTTGGGGCAACCTTCAGTCACACAGAGAGAAGAGAACAGCAACATGACAGGCAGCAACAACTTGCTATTGCATTCATTCATATTAATTATTTTATTAGCCAAATAAGAGCAACAGATGAACAGAGGAGTAGGTGTTTGAACAATAATGTGCTTGCTGACAATTCACGGAGATGTATAGCCTACAACAAGGTATCCCTGATAAAAAGGACTTTTCTTCCATGTACCTTAACCCGATTAGATATATATTTCTGCGCATCAAATCGGCGGGCATTTCCATGTCATCTTATGGTTTAAACTTGAAGGTGGTCAGTTAGTATTGAGCTTCAAGTCAGAACAGCTCCGCTGCAGCTAATTGAGTAATTGAGTTGACCTAGTTTTACGTCTTTTGCTATAGTGATCGTGATGTAATCAATGAATCATTTGGGACCACCTGTGTATAGCCTATTTAACATTAAATATTTCTCTGTCTCTCCCCCTCATGTACACACACACACACACACACATGAAGACTCACATGCTTTGTCATAACTTGCGTGGCGGCGGCACATGCTTAAAATAAAACAGCCTGTCGGAGTGGACCAATAGCAGCTAGCTGCAGCCTCGCCAAAAGCCAAAAACAACGAAGCCTGTTTAGCAGAAAACACCTCCCGAGGCAACAGAACAGAGAAGACAAAAAAATATATATAGTTTGATTCACACCGTCAGCTTGTTCTTTTGTTGTTCTCACTGTCTTTGTCATTGCATCGCTTTGATTACGTTAATGGACTTCTGGTATCGTCGCATTATTATTAGTAGTCTATTTGAGAAAGCCCATCAAGTCAAGGGTTGCCTTTAGTCTTAAAGAAAGAGAATAATGACTGTGCTGGCATTATATAGCCTACTGTATAGCCTAGGCTATACAAGTCAAGCATTATAGCCTAGGCAATACTATTTTGATCAACTCACATCAATAATACCGGGTGAAAGAAATATGTCACATATTGTACAATAGCCTATGAAGTTAATATAGGCTATATTTAATGGTTTGCACTGCAATGACATGACAATGATCTGAAAAATGAATGAAAATCTATTGTGCCGTGCCGTCGCCCCGGATCGCACACAAATAAAATAAATTGCCAAGACCACTAACATTTTATTTAGGCATATCTCGCTCATTTCTTATGCGATTTTTAAAATTTAAATATCACCATAATCCTTGGGAACTCTACTTTCAATTGGTGTTGTCAGCCAAGACTGTATTGTCTTCCAATCTAACGATATAGTCACATTACGCACAGGTGCGCACAGGGGCTGCATGCGTCTTCCTGTGCTGTCATTACGAGAGCGAGAGAGAGCGAGAGAGCGAGAGAGAGCATAGTCTGATATAGGCTATATTAAAGGCCTGTAGATATAATTGCTTGCATGCGCTGAGAGAGAGATGCGCTCCAAATTTACCATACCGTACATACCATTCCGTGTACATCTGTACAACTTGTACATCTGTTATTTTTGCGCATGTGAACCACGCTGTCATTACATTTGCGCTGCGCAGTGCGCCTCGACATATATGCGTCTACTATTAAAATCAGACTGTCAGCTCAATAGTGATCCCCGTAAAAAAGACATGCTTTTATAACTAATTATTAATGCAGCCTCACAACTGCCGACGCCCGGCGGCTATTTTGGCTATCGTACTGTATTTGGTCCTCTATAAAGTCCGAATGCGTTCACACCAGTAACGAACCGCACCGTGGTTCGTTTGGAAGCGAACCGAGTTCGGCCTTTTTTAGCGGACCATGGTTCGTTTCTTTGATCCGCACCAGAGTTCGTATGCACGTTCACACCAACCGAACCAAAGGGGTAAGCGGACCATGGTTCGTTTAAAACGAACCAAACATGTCCGGTGTGAAAGCGCCCTTAGAATCACTTTTTTTGCAATTACCATGCCATACATCATTGTATTTTGTACAGAAACATTGTGATTTGACAGTATTTGAGAAGAACCAAAAAGTGCGGTCTCTGGGTCAGGTTCAAACACACATCCATACACATCTGAAAACCATTTAAATATATCACACCAAAATGTATACAATTGTGGGCATGTCCAGAAGAGGTGGGTCAGGGTACCTTCTGCCATTCCGCAATGATGACAGTGATAGTGATAGTGGGGGAGGTAGTTGGAAATGTCCTGTGTAATTTAGTTTTTGAGTAATGGAGTCTATGCAAAACTTTAAATTGATGTTGAGTGTTAACAGAACAAGACCAAATTCTACGAAGACCTTCCTCCCAGACACCATCCCCAATCTGCATACCTACGTAGTTCTTCCTACCAAGCATTTTTCAAAGAATGTGTCTCAAAGTTGATTTGTTCAGAGAGTGTATTTATCACTTTAGAAATTAATTGTTTTGACCCAGGTGGACACAATAAATGTTTGTACAATAAATTGTCTTCAGGGAGAAACTCAAAAGTGGGGATAGATTGGCGAGCATAGTTCCATACTTGTAGATAGAAATGGGTTGTGGGGAGAGAGCATTTATTTTTTAACTGTATAAATGAGGCAAAATGGTTGTCAATGTACAGGTCTTGTAAAGTGATTATACCTTTGAGTCTCCAACTGTTGAAAGACACATCTGAGAGAGATGCGGGAAATGCATGGTTGTTGTATATTGGAGTGAGTCTGGTAGTTTACTATACTTTTTGAGTGGTGCAACCACTCCAAGGAACAGCAATGTCCGTGTTCACCTATGTACCTATGTGGCCATGAGCACCAGTATATGACTATTAGTACCAGTAGGGGCGCTGTTGTGCCAGAAACAGAGAGAGAGAGATAGTATTAGTGTGCTGCTAATGAGAGAGAGAGAGAGAGAGAGAGAGAGAGAGAGAGAGAGAGAGGAGAGGGGGGGGGGGGGGGGGGTAGGGGAGTTGCACCACTCAGTTCACACGGGTGTGATTATCTGTGTTGGTATGAGTGGGGGTTCTAGGGGCTGAAAAAAGGAGTGCTGGGAGAGAAGAAGTTTTAATATCCTTCTTTTCAATGGCAATCCAAGAGGGGATGTCAGTGGAGACCTCTACTTTGTAGCCATCCTGCCAATATGCAAGGGCCCTTACATTCGCTGCCCAATAATAATGCAAAAAACATGGTAAACCTAATCCACCCATCTCAATAGGTTTGTGTAGGTGCGTCTTCGATATTCTATGAGCATTAAACCGCCAACTAAATGGCATAATTATTGAATCTACTGATTTAAAAAAAGATCTTGGTAGAACGATGGGGAGGTTCTGAAAAATATACAAAAATCTAGGAAGGGAAACCATCTTGATTGCATTAATGTGACCAACCATAGAAAGAGGAAGAGTCCTCCATTTTTCAATATCCCTTTATCTTAAGAATTAATTTGGTTTTTTTTAGGGAGGGTTACCCCCAGGTATTTCACTTTGTCTGTGATTTTAAAAGTAAGGTTATGTAAAAATCCACTATCAAGATCAGCACCTATTGACATAAATTCACTTTTCTGCTAATTAATTGTACAACCTGAGACTTCACAGAATGAATCCAATAAAACAGGGATAGACTGCTCAGGCTGCGATAAGAACAAAACAACATCGTCTGCATATAAAGATATGTGATGATCAATGTCCGCTATCTTAATTGGTTTGATGGATGGGTGATTCCTAATGCTACTGGCGAGTGGTTCTATGGCGACGGCGAAGAGGAGCGAGCTAATGGGGCAACATTGGCGTGCAGAGCGATGTAATGTGACAGGTGCTGATCTATCTAGGTTTGTAAGGATGGAGGAGGATGGATTAGCATATAATATTTTAATCCACGAAACAAATGTATATCAAGGCCATTCCAATTGGTCAAAGGCTTGCTGTGTATCCAGACAGAGGACAGCTAGCTTAGAGCCCCTCTCATATTTACGATACATAATGTTCATTAATCTTCTGACATCTGAAAAATGAAAGTCTATTAGGAACAAAACCTGTCTGGTCCGGATGTATAATGGATGAGATGTGTTTATTTAGCCGGTCTGCTAGTATTTTAGTAAAGATTTTCATATCTGTATTCAGTAGAGCAACTTCGGTGCTCCATTAACTCATTTTTAAGGTAAAGACAATACTGCATTTGGGTCTCCCTGCTGGGCTATCAAAGTTATGTATATACTGTACAGTCCTTTAAAACTATTACAGTATTCATCTAAGGTATCAATTTATACCTAACAATAAAGGTTTTCTTCATTTCCTGAAAAATGAACATTTTGGAGTTATGAGGTTTCCTCCCGACAGCAGTGGAGTCGGTCGGATAGGCGGTCTTCCAGAACCACCAAAAAGAGGCTCTGGCCGTGGCCCAAATGAGCCAAGTGATTCCCACGACAACCCCGGCGCTAGTTTTATACATTTGGAAAATTCCCCACACCTGCCATTTGATTAGTTAGTCAAGGTTCTTTTTATTATTTTTCCACAACCAGTGATGGACCCACCATGTAAAAATGCATGGGAGATGTGACCCACGGGGCTGCAGGGCTTCTACTTACCTGAACACGTGCGTGGTGGCGCGGGCGGCGTGCAGCGTGCTGGCGGTGGGGTTGGGGGTGTACGGGGTCAAATGGGTCACTGCCTCCTTAGTGGGGCGGAGGAGGAGGAGCTGGGGGCTCTCCGACCGCGAGGAGCACGGAGAGGAGGAGGCCTCCGCCAGCTTACCTGCAATATGAAGAGAGAGATACTGTCACGGTGTAGGTGAGGTAAGGACCCAAACGCAGGACAGCCAGGCATGTAGTGTTCAAAACCATGAATTGGTGATTTAATTCAGAAGACAGGTGAACATGAACAACTTAAAACAGACAGGATACAGGTGACAGGATACAATGACTCAACAAGGACTGACTGGGGAACAAGACTGATATACACATGAGGGTTGCTTACAAAATGAGACACAGCTGGAGCAAACCAATATAGAACCAAGAAAACTAGACCAGGGAACAATACATAGAAATACAAGACCTAGACTGTACAATGAATGACAAAAGTATGTGACTGTGACAGATACACGCACGAATAATAAAGAATAGCCTATTTGCTCAGACACTAAGACGTACAATTCTCCATTCATTGTCAATGGAAATGTAATGTTTGTGTAAGACGAAAATCTACACTAATGAACACTCTGAATATAGGATTGGGGCTAGCACCCCTCAGAAATCACACTTGTGTGAATGTGATGCAGTTTCATGATGATGAAAATAAAGAAGTTGTCCAGATCCCTGGCCTGGAAAACGCTGGGAGACGCCTGTTAACCCATTCTGGGCGGGAACCCCCTTTTGGTGTTTTAAAGCATTATGTTATGCTTTAGCTATTTAAAAATAGCAGATCTACAAGCTCATAGCTTGTAGGTCTGCTATTCTTGAAAAATCGTGAAAATGTGGCGCAAATCTTTGAATATATATTCTTTCCGTTTTTAGCTCAAATCTTTGCTTCTGGGGAGGTCTCTGGAATAACATATTTTCAGATGGGGGTCGGCGGCCAAATACAGAAAATTCTGGAGGTCCTTGACATGGAAATGTTTGAGAACGACTGACATAGAAACATAGGGGTTTTTTTTGAGAAAACTGTCAGAATTTAGAAGACATCGTCTGGGCGGGAACCCCTTTTGGTGTTAGCATTGTGTTATGCTTTAGCTATTGAAAAATAGCAGATCTACGAGCTTGTAGCGCGCCACTCGGTGGCGAGCTTGTAGGTCTGCTATTTTGGAAAAATCAAAGACATTTTTAGAATCTGACCTCAGGTCAGAATGGCTTAGTAATGAAACTGTCAGGATGTTATAGACATTTTTAGAATCTGATCTCAGGTCAGGAGTGTGATGAGCTCACCTGTGGAGATCTGTGTGGGAGAGAACCGGCCTGAGTGTGACACGCTGGCCCCATATTTCTCCATCAACTCGGAAAACTCCTTCCTGATGGCACGACGCAGGCAGGCAGGCAGGCAGGCAGGCGCACGCACGCACGCAGGCACACACACACACACACACACACACACACACACACACACACACACACACACACACACACACACACACACACAATGGAAAGTTTCTGACTAAACCAGCTGAAATTGCCACATACTTTAACAACTACTTTACAAGCAAGGTTGAAACTCTTAAGAGAAAATATGTCACCATCTGATGGCTCGTCCTCATGCAAATTAATTGAAAATAACATAATGAATGGTAAAAACTGTAAGTTTGATTTTGTGCAAGTAAGTAGCTTTGACATTAAAAACTTGCTGTCATCACTGCCATGTGACAAACCTGCTGGTACTACTGACATGTTAGACAGTAAACTGTTAAGAATTGCATCATCCCATATATCAAATTCGATTAGTCACATTTTTAAGTGGTGCAACCACTTCTACATCCAGCAATGTCCGTATCATGTATCATGTATCCGTCATGAGCACGAGTGGTGTGCGCATGCGTGAAATTGGAACGAGAGAAGTATGTGACATGGCTGCCACCTGCTGGACGCAAACGATACAGAGAAGAAATTGGAACGATACAGAGAAGAAATTGGAACGATACAAATTGGAACGATACAGAGAACCAATAGACGGGAGTTGCACCACTTGGTTCACACTGGTGTGATTTTGAATAGGTGCATAACCTATGGAGTTTGTCCTAAGGCTTGGAAGGAGGCAAAGATCATTCCTTTGCCCAAGGATAAAAAGAAACAATTCACAGGGCCAAACAGTCGGCCAATAAGCATACTCCCTGTTCTGAGTAAATTAATGGAAAGGGTAGTTTTTAAGCAAATTCAAGAATATTTTATTTATAACAAATTGATCACTAGTTCCCAGCACGCTTATAGGCAAGGTCATTCCACGTCAACTGCTTTAGCTCAGTTGACTGATGACTGGCTGACTCAGATGGACATCAAGAAGATGGTTGGCACTGTCTTGCTTGATTTTAGTGCTGCATTTGATGTCATAGACCATGGCATAATGATATCTAAACTAAAAACATATGGATTTAGCAATATGGCACTTGATTGGATGGTGAGCTACTTATCGGAGAGATCACAGAGAGTGTTTTTTTAATGGTAGCCTATCCGAATGCAAGTATAATTATTGTGGGGTTCCTCAAGGAAGCTGTTTGGGTCCTTTACTTTTCATTATTTTTACTAATGGTCTCCCTTGTGTGGCTATGAACACCCATATGGTAATGTATGCTGATGACACAACTCTGTATAGTACTGCCCCTTCATTAAATGAGTTAGTGAGTAATTTAAATCTGGATCTTGAGAGGTTATCTAACTGGGTGAAAAATAACAAACTAGCACTGAATGTTGCCGAAACAAAAAGTATTGTTTTTGGCACCAGGCATATGCTTATTGGTGACCCTCAGCTGCACCTATCAATGTCAGGTATACCAATAGAACAGGTTAAGAAAACTAAACTGCTTGGAGTTCTACTGGACAGTGAATTGTCATGGTCGGACCATATTGATGGCATTGCAACTAAGATGGGTAGAGGTATAGCCATGGTCAGGAAGTGCTCCAAATACTTGACATCCTCAGTCATGGGTCAAGTGATACAGTCATTGGTGTTTTGGCACCTTTATTATTGTCCTGTTGTATGGTCAGCGACTCAAGCAGACCTGAACAAACTACAACTTGTTCAGAACCGAGCTGCTAGACTGGCACTTCATTGTTCTACTCGCACAAATATTGAATATATGCATAAACGCCTGTCCTGGTTATCTGTTAAAAACAAACTCCATTGCAGTGTCCTCATGTTTGTTAGAAACACAATTTCTAATCAAACACCAGATTACTTTTTCAAACAGTTATTAAAATCAAGTGACAGACATAATCATAACACCAGAATTTCAAGCCTCTGTCATTTATCACTCCCTGCTCCAAAAACGAACCTCCTTAAACAAACAGTTATGTATCGATCAATATCATTTTGGAACATGTTACCACCTCACATTAACATAACACAACATAAATTATCTTTCAAATATGCTTTAAAGGAACACTTGCTACAGCTGACCAGATGACCATAATGTTATTCTCATTATGTTGCATTTAATTTTATAGAATAAATTGTAATTATGTATTTTCATGTATTTAACTTTGTTGAATGTATTTGTAATTACCGTATGTATCTTTTGTATGTATTTTATATGGACCCCAGGAAGATTAGCTGTCGCCACGGCGTCAGCTAATGGGGATCCATTCAATAAACAATAAACAAACACACACACAGCATTAACCACGTCATGTTGCTGCTATGGGCATTACTGCATCATTACCGACAAAATTACAAATGTTGAAAATATTGAGGCCAGTTTCAACATTTTTAATTGTTATTATTAATGTATTTTTCCCAAATTATCATTATGCTGTGTTATAGTGACAATACCATGTCATACATCAAATGAAAGCTAGAATCCTCTACTTTCACCAGGAAAAGAGATAACATTTCTATCGTTTTCAGTTTTCAAAATATAGGCTTTTGAATGAGTCCAACACTTTAGAAAAACATCTTGAAGTTTTGACCAGTCACATTTATATACCCATAGCATATTTTTGTAATAATGTGAACATGTCACGGAATATACCAATTGAAAGAGGAGTATTTCCTCTTTACCCAGAAAAAACAATTATGTTTCTAGCATGTTGCATTCTTTAGCTATAGTCAATTGAATAGAGCTTGTTTTCCTTTTAGAAATTTGAATAAACCTTCAAGTTCAATAGAGCTTCAAGAAACAGGAGAAACCCACTTTTGTGAATATCCATCAAGCCGAATTGACTTGATCTTTTTATTTTTACACATAACACAGGAAGGAAAAAGCTTATTTACATACAACAAACACATAAAAGTAGGAGTGTGTGGCTGTGTGCGTGTGCGTGTGTGTGTGGGGTGTGTAAAGTTCTCAGGTCGACCCTGCACGACTGGCATTTGCATAGTCAGGCAGTGTGTGATAGTGGGCAAAGCAGATCTTTCTGTGCAGTGGCATACAACACGCAGCACACTGGTATCTCGTCTCACTCCGCTTGTTCTGCATTTTGCAGACTCTGCATTCCCTCATTGGGTTCTGTTTTTTGGCACCGGGTGCGGGTTGGATCTTCACCGGAATATGGGCTGTTGCCAGAGGTGCGATGCGTGCAGAGAGCCTGGACAGAGGGTTGCGCTTTGGTGGAGGATGAGGATGTCTCTTCTGGTACAGGACGATGGAATTAAAAATGCAGATTTGCAACATATAAAATACATACTTGTTGGTCCATTTGTAGGACTTTCGGATGAAGGGATAGTAGGATATCCGTTGGTCCATTTTGTCCACACCATTCATGCCGTTGTTGTATTCCTTCACACAGATGGGCTTGGCAACAGTAAGCAGGCCTGTCTTCTTCCATCTGCAGATGTCGACCATCTCATCTGGGTGGAAGGTTGTCACCATGCGGACTACCTTGGTGTCTCTCCATGCCAACGTCAGAACCGTGTCCGTGTGTCTCACGATTCTGTCGCCGACTGCCAGGGTGGAATTGGATGCCTGTGCTACTTCTGGTGGCGCCCCTCTGTTCCTTCGGAGTGTTCCGCATACATGGGTCTTCATCTCAAGGAGCAGGTTGCACATGGCGACAGAGTTATAAAAGTTGTCCATGTACAATGTGTAGCCCTGGTGTTTTAGGCGTCCTAGGAGTGAGGGAACTATCTCAATCCAGAGACCAGGCTCTCCACAATAAGGCTGCATGTTGAATGCATACCCAGTGTCACTAATCGCAGACGATGCAAGACCTAATTCCATAGCGAACTGGCTTGCTGGGCGAAAAAACTCTGAAGCCCAACCTGCCTCGAAACAGCAATGTCCCTTCATCTATACTGATCTTTTGTGAAGGCTTAAAACGGGCCTGGAACTTTGTCACCAAGTAGTCAAAGATGGGACGTATTTTGTGGAGCCTGTCCTTTGGATCTGGAATGTTGTTGAAGTGGATGAAGCGCAATATGTTTTGAAATCTGTTGCGAGTCATGACCTTGGCAAAGTATGGAGTGGCGGTGATCTCCTCTGTGGACCAGTAAAGTTCTAGAGCCGGTTTCCAAACTAGACCAGTCAGGAAAAAAAGGCCAAGAACTTTTCAGTTCCTCCCTGGTGACAGGCACCCAGTCGTGGGCTCTCGAGTGTGGCATGAAGGGCATTTCGGCAATAGACATGTGTCTGATAGACCATCATATCCAGCAGATCGTCAGTCACGAACAGGCTGAAGAAGTCCACTTGCTGGTCTGACTGTAGCTCTGCAGCACCGTTCGGCGAATGTCTTTCATTCAATGAATTCACTGATTTGTAGTATGACGGGATTGTAGTGGGTGGGGAGGAAGCATTCGGTATGTTTTATGGTTGTCTTTGCATGTGGATGAATTAAATAAATAAATAAGTTAATTTATCAATGTGACTTGGGAAGTTCTGCCTCAATTATTATTGCCCACAGTTGAAATATTCTGTAGGGTGGGCTCTTTACAATACTTTTTTTTTATTTACATTTTTATCCCACGATTTTGTAACCCAGTTTTCTTTTCACCCAGTGCCAATTATCTAATGTAATCCTGGGCGCTACACTTCCTCTGCCAACCTGGGGGGGCAGCGGACTGACCTCATGCCTCCTTCTATGCATGAGGAGTCCAAACTGCTTCTTTTCACCTGACAGAGGGGAATTTCCCCGGCCGGACGTAGCGCGTGGAAGGGACACGTTATTCCGACCAGTTCCTTTCCCCTCCATCAGGCACCCCGGCTGGCCAGGGGGAGGTAATTTTAGAGACCAGGATTACGGCATGTTTTTGTGAGGGTATCTACCCTAGGGGACACGGGGAGAACATGCAAACTCCACACAGAAAGGCCCTATCGCCAACCCCCGCCAACCTCTTTACAATTCTCATACTTTACCTGAGACAAGATCCAGATCAACGTAGGATGATTCAGATTCTTCCTCCATGGCGGCCTGGAGGGCATGTGCCAACATCTCATCCTGTACCTGCCTTTCCTCCCGTACCCGCCTCCTCTCCCGTGCCCGCCTCTCCTCCTGTGCCAGCATCTCCTCTAGTACTCTTCTAGTACTAACTAGCCTCTCGTCCAGCCTCCACTGCTGGGCCAGCCTCTCTTCTTGTACTATCCTCTCGTCCAGCCTCCACTGCCGGGCCAGCCTCTCTTCTTGTACTATCCTCTCGTCCAGCCTCCACTGCCGGGCCAGCCTCTCTTGTTGTACTAGCCTCTCTCTCCTCCAGTGCCAGCCTCTGCCGGGCTAGCCTCGCCTCCTGTACCCGCCTCAAGTGTTCTAGTACCTGCTTTGAAAAGGTTGTCTTTGCATGTAGATGAATTCAATAAATAAAGAAGTTAATTAATCAATGTAACTTGGGAAGTTCTGCCTCAATTATTATTGCCCACAGTTGAAATATTCTGTAGGGTGGGCTCTTTACAATTCTCATACTTTACCTGAGACAAGATCCAGATCAACGTAGGATGATTCAGATTCTTCCTCCATGGTGGCCTGGAGGGCATGTGCCAACATATCCTCCTGTACCCGCCTCCCCTCCTGTACCCGCCTCCTCTCCCGTGCCCGCCTATCCTGTGCCAGCATCTCCTCTTCAGGCCAGCCTCTTCAGTGTCTCCCTCTCCAGTGCCAGCCGCTCTTCTTGTGCCAGTCTCTCCCGTGCCAGCGTCCTCATTCTCTTCTCTCCTGCCAGTGCCAGCCTCACCCGTGCCAGCCTCACCTGGGCCAGCCTCCTCTGCCGGGCCAGACTCTCTTCTCGTACTAGCCTCTCCTCCTGTACCCGCCTTTCCTCCTGTACCCGCCTCCTCTCCCGTGCGAGTCTCCTCTCCTGTAACCGCCTCCTCTCCCGTGAGAGTCTCCTCTCCTGTGCCAGCATCTCTTCTGCCAGCCTCTCCAGTGCCTCCCTCTCCAGTGCCAGCCTCTCCAGTGCCTCCCTCTCCAGTGCCAGCCTCTCCAGTGCCTCCATCTCCAGTGCCAGCCTCACCCCAATGCCAGCCTCTCCCGTGCCAGCACCCTTATCCGTGCCAGCCTCTCTTCCTGTGCCAGCATCTCCTCTCCTGCAAGCCTCTACTGTGCCAACACCTCCAATCCTCCCAGTGCCAGCATCACCCGTGCCAGCCTCATCTCGGCCAGCCTCCTCTTCTGGGACAGCCTCCTCTGCCGGATCAGCCTCTCTTCTAGTGCTATCCTCTCGACCAGCCTCCTCTGCTGGGCCGGACTCCACTGCCTGGCCAGCCAGCCTCTCTTCTTGTACTAGCCTCTCCATCAGTGCCAGCCTATGCCGGATCCTTTCTTGTACTAGACTCTCCATCAGTGCCAGCCGCTAAAGGGATGTTATCATGCTGTTAATGTGAGGCCATGCTGCTCTTTATACACATGGCCTTGCATCCCAGGCTCGAAGTGGACCCATATGTGCGATCCACATATGGGTCCACAGGGGCCTCATACCGGGGTTTGCCTAGGGCCCCCATATTCGTAAGCACGGCCCTGTTCATCAGTCAGCGCCGCGGCACCGGACAGAGCTGTTTAAGTGATTTTAATTTTGACAACTCGTCCTGACTCCTGTTGTGTTTTGTTGTGGGAAGTAAAAGCGTGCAAAACAAAGAGATTCAGAGCCCTGCCCTCCACATCGGCACCGCTAAGTCTACCACACACCCGCCGCCAGTTGATTTGGTGACAGAGAAGCCAGGAGCTGCAATCCTACCAACTCAAATATTTTACAATAAAACACGCTAATTTAGCAGAACGGGAGCGCTGACGGGAGTGACAGTGGCTGGAATATTCAGTGGTTGCTCTGTGCTGCCTTTTGCTTTCCATGTCGGAAATTTCACATTGCTACTTATTTACGAGGATGCTGCAACTCTAGCCTACTGACTAAGTTGGAATTTAGCTGGCATATTTTGTGCCGCTGGTTTTATTTATCATGTCTGAACTTTCTCTCTCTCAGAGAGAGAGAGAGAGAGAGAGAGAGTCTGGCACGCACAGACAGATAGGCCGGGAGGACTTTGTAGTGACCATAGACTGACGCACACGCACGCACGTCATGCACACATTCTTCAAAATAGCGGTGTGTTTAATCGTCGGAGTGGCGGGGTCTTTACCAAAGTGGAGAAACCCCACCATTCCGATCAATAGAAGTCAATGGTCGGAATGGCGATTCGTCGGAATGCCGCTCTGTTCCCAGAAAACAAATGTGAGGAGCTAACGAGCAAGCTACACTGTTAATGCTCGTCGTAGCCAGCCTGCAAGCTCACAGATTCAGACATTGGGGAGCATTTTTTGTCATAAGACAAACAAATATGGACAGTGGCGTTGCTCACAAATACCATGTTTTGGGACCTGTTTGGGGCCTTTTATAAAACATAGGATGAAGTCGGATGCGGGCTTGCAAAATGATCGTCCTCGTCATCAGGGGTGATGCCAGGTTCGTCCTCGTCATCAGGGGTGATTCAGGGGTGATTTACACTCAGAAAACAGAAACTACTATCTACCCAAATATATTGGTGAATCATTTTTACACCCTTAATTATAGAGTAAACTTGACTGCTATGAAATCAAGTAAAATCTACCTTAAAAATTAAGTAAGTGCAAGTAATATATTAAAGCAGGTTGAAATGACAATTATTGAGTAGATAAAATTAATATGCATTAGCACCTTGAAATGACAATAATTGAGTAGATAAACTTAATATGCATTAGCACCTTGAAATGACAATAATTGAGTAGATAAACTTAATATGCATTAGAAAACCTAGGTTAAAATTACATATAAATTTGAGTATATGGGATTGAAATTGATAGGTTGATTTAACTATATACGAGTGTATGATTTAATAAAATATATGCGTTACATTTACTCAATATTTTAACTGTATTCAACTCATAGTATTTTAATCAAAAAGGAATTCTGTATTTACCTTTGTCAAAGAGAATACACAATGCAATTATACAGATAAGTACGTTTTTAATTGACCAAAGTGAACATTCAAGTATTAAACACTCACATACTGTATGGGAGGAAACAGTCTGGCCACACGAAACAATGTGCAAATTACAATGTCAGCAAATACATTTTAAGAACATTAAACATTTCCTACTATGGGCTATATCTTGTGCCACCCCATATCCGTAAACTTATTTGCCATTCTTTACGATTTTGACGATGGACTAGTTGAACCATTTTAGTGTGTTTCAAAATAGTAAAAAATGGCAAATAAGTTCAGGGATAAGGAGTGGCGAAAGATAGGGCCGTATAAGTACAAACAATGTATGCATTCTCTGCAACAGAACATTTTCCTTAGACAATGTGCAAATTGTTGTCTGCAACAACATTAAAGAACATTTTCCTTGCCCATGGCAGGTAAATAAAACAAAACAAAAGTCCACGCACACTATAGTTGAGAGGACATAAACATTATAGGATGGTCATTTGACTTTTTTTTTAGTCAAGGCTGGGTTTAATGAATTGCCTGCCGGTGTCCCACCGAAACTATACCGTATACACACACACGCGCGCACACACACACACACACACACACACACACACACACACACACACACACACACACACACAATTTGATTGTCTAGTGTCTACCCCCACACACACATGCACGTCACACTATACTTGAGGACATAAACATTTTAGGTCAAGGCTGGGTTTAATTAATTTGCCTGCATGCCGGTGTCTAGCACCCAAATTAGCCGATCTACAAACATGCGCACACACCTGAAAACACAATTTGATAGGCTACTTCATCATAGCAAAAATAGCTGCCATTCTTTTTTGAAAACATTCATCTATGGTCACATGCAGACACCAGATTGAAAGTATAGTTGGTCAACAGCCAACACGCATACAATTAAAACCTGGTGTAGTTGTAAAATTGTATAGCACCGAAAAACATGAACCCCAAAAGCATTATTTAACAAGACCCAGACAAATTCACATTAAGTATAAAAGAACTGTGGCCCTTTAAGCAACAAATGTTAGTTTTTAAAGTAATGTGCTTGGAGCAATCAATAACCCATTACTGTACAAGAAAAAAAAAGAAAAAGCAGGAAGGTCAAATGGGGAAGAATTTCTTAATATAGAAAAAATAAAAATAACGTTTTACTGTCTATCGGTGAGGTTTGTACAGATTAATACATTCTAATTGGCTATATGCACCGTGTACACATAAGCACCTCCAATTCAAAACAAGTCTGTCAGACGCACAGATCTGACATGCTGCTGTATGCTTTATACAATAGGCTTTCCTTTTGAACAGTGCAGTATCAGTCAGTGTCGTATGTGATGTGGTTCCCTACTAATCTGTTTTCACTGAAAACATTCAAACTGAAGTTGTCAGTCAGGACACTAGCCAAGCAGACAGTTTTTCAGTGTCTGCACTTTGGGTGTAAGCTGTTGAGGGTCTAGTCCAAGCAGTACCTTTTGAAAAACCTCCAAGATGTATTTGAACTTCTTGGGGTACTTCAAGTCAAACACGTACAGTAGGTCAGTCCCAGGAGATAGCAGCAGGCTCTGCTAATATCGCCGAGGTTGTTGAGGACAGGGATGCCCTCAATAACAATACCTACATCAGCAGCTGGTGATTCTTGAGTTTGCAGACTGTAGATAGTCATCAGTTCCCCCGACAACTCTTCTACATCGACACCAGCATCCTGCACACATTGTAAAAATAGAATCTCATGAATGAAAACGTAATGATGATGTTCACGGTATTATCATTCTAAACAGTTACTACTGTTGCACAATTCCCTGCTCTGGGTGGGATCTCCGTCAGTGTCTTGAGTTTGCAATTGAAAACGTTTGCTGCCAACCAGTTGAAGAAATCACAGATTGAGGCCAGATTGAGACCATTCATGTTCATGGAAGAAGCTTGTAAACATGTATTCTATTGCCAATTTGTGACCTTGTAGATCTGCTATTTTTGCTGTACAACATGCTTCCATAATTAAGACATGCTGCTGTCTATGCTGCTATGGAACTTGTATCCATGTGCAGTGCAGACCTGAGTGTATCTTGACCTTACCAAGAGACAGTATGTAGGAACACATGTCTGAACTGCAGTAGCACTAGACATGCCATCTCACAACCTGATTCTCTGGACACTCTCTCACAAAACAAGCTCCTCACTCTGCCGTTCTTGGCACGTTTGAGATATTGTCTCACAATTAGCCATGATGATGACATTAGTTAAAACTACAAATTGTTAAATACTTTATTTTACTAACTTCAACGTCCTTGATCAGGGCACCAGGCTCTTCTCCCAGATGGTCGATGAGGCACTTGATCACGATTCCTCTGGTTAGCTGTATGGGGTCTCCACTCTGCAGACAAAGTTTTATCCTTAATACAATGCATTACTTTGCACATCCAAGCTGGGCTTTTGTTTACCAACTTTAAAGTCTACCGTTTCAATTGTCTGCACACAGTTTTAGCATTTAGGGCCCCATTTCCACCAGTGCTAAACACATTATCCCGAAACTTCTTTGCCTTTTTTACTCTTTTGAAAAACAAAATTGGTCAACTAGCCAATCTAAATGAACAAAAATGTTTTTCAAAATAGTAAAAAAGCAAAGAAGTTTAGGAATAAGAGGGGTGTAGTACTGACAAGACTATTAAGCCATGCATTTCGTCTATCAGGGAATGGACAGGACAGAGACATAGTGATGCCTGTTTAGGATACATTAGTATCTAAAGTAAGTGATCGTAATTAACTTAATGGGACTGATCTAGGACATTTGACAGGTTTGCGTTACAGGCAAGATACTACAGTGGAAGTCAATGAGGAACATTTCTCACCCGCATGTGAAGTTACATGTCAAGGAAATTACAACACAAACTTCTACCAGTGTTCTAGCTTTTTAAAGTGAATGAATACCGAGAATAGAAGATCTGCAACTTCACAGACTTCAGTGAGATGCAATGTGAGCTTGCATATCTGCTATTTTCTGATTTAGAAGCCGTTTTTAAGAATCATCCTCAGGTCTAAATGGTTTATTACCTGAAGCAGAGCACTCATTTCTGCCCGATGTGGCTCTCCTACAGCACCTCTCTTAGATTGGAACATGGACAGCAGTTTAGGTGTGTAGAGGTCCAGTTTAGGTGTGTAGAGGTCCAGTTCAGGTGTGTAGAGGTCCAGTTTAGGTGTGTAGAGGTCCAGTTTAGGTGTGTAGAGGTCCAACATCTCCATGAATTTCGGCTCAAGCTTCATTGTAGTGATCAACTTGAACTCTGCGCTGACCTGAAAAACGGATGAGGGGAAGTGAGAAAAACAAATCACATTGTGATCTTGTACATCCATTTTCCACCACTGTTGCTCCAGGAATGGGTACAATTGGCTAAATACAATGTAAATGTGTGTCACATGCAGGATGTCATTTCTGTTGAACCCTGCTACAAGAATCCAATTTACTCACTTGTGAAGCATCAAACAAGGCCAGCCATCTTTCCTTTACATCCTTGACGCTCATCTAGAAGAGATACACTAGGTGTTAACAGGGAACCAACAGACTGATGTAATGTTTCTTTCAAAAATGAGTTTGACTAATATTTGTCATACCAACTAATCTATAAAAATCACACCTGTGTGAACTGAGCGATGCAACTATATGCATCGTACTGTACTGTACAACTCATACTCTACAGTATAACTCGTACTGTACACTGTACTATGGCTGCTGTGTGTGTGACCTGAATCAGCCCAATCAACCCCAATTCGTACTCATCAGGACATACATATGGACATAGCAGTTAGTTGGAGCCGTCAGGCACCACTCAAATCCATATCACTGATAAACTACATCTGAGTCCCAACTGTAAAATCTCAATGATTCAACATTTTAATTATCCTCCTCAAGGATCAAAATATTACACAGGGAAGAATTATTGAAGCAGCTGTGTTCATATAAGGCAGCGAGCAGACAACGCAGTGGTAAATGAATAATATCTGCAACACAATGTTTCAGGAATATAGTTGAATAACTGTATAGAAAGGTTGTAAAACAATTATTAAACAGTGTCCTACCAGTAAGGTATCCAGTCACTTGAATTGCTGTCTGTATGAGTCTAGATGCCTGGGGGACAGCCACCGGGAGGCAGAGAGGACAGCATACCGGGAGACAAAGAGTTGAGGTGTAGCTGGAAGACATGGACAGTAGAAAATAAGACTAAATACACAATAATGAAACCCTGTTAATTTCCCATCAGGCACACTGTTCAAGCCTTAGCTCTTGTCAATACTTTGCATTGCTTCAATATTTATAAATGCCACAGAAAGACTAATAGTTTAAAACCCCCAAAAAGCTGAAATAGCAGATTTACAAGCATGCACACAACGCAATGAGACTGTGAGCAATGCTGTGAGCTTGTAGACCGGCTATTTATTGTTACTTTTGTGCAGACACTGTAGTATTGGTGACAAAACATCAAACGTTGAAATATGGAGATATGAGGTTTCTGCCCAACAGCAACGATGTATATATGAAATTATGAATACATTGTGTGTTTTTTACGGTTGTTACCTCCTGGAACCCAGGTCAAGCAGTGACGAGGCTTTATTGTTGGCAGCAGCAGGGAAGGAGAATCAAACAGAAGAGAAGGAGCCAGACATTGATGCCTACAGAGTCTACAGACAAATATGCAGACATGCACATGATCAGACAAAGCAACATACATTTTTATACAGGACTTTAGTCCATAAATAGTCAAATACCTAATGTTGCGATCACAGTCACACGGACAGATGCAAAGATACAGTCTAGTCTACTATTAATGTTTAATGGAAGTGAGCGACATGAAGATACAGCCAATGTTTGTAGCTTTGTATCTTTTGCATCTGCCAGTGTGATTGCAGCATAAGAAGTTGGCTAGCAGTAGGCTAGTACATAAAATGCCTTAATGATACTGGACTTACAGGCTATAGTTGACAATGTCCACTCTGTCTGATGTTGGCTCTTAGCTGCAGTGATTTATTCAACAGTCTACAAAACAAACATTAACGAACATTAAAATGTATACTTTAAAAACATAAATGTGGAAATATAGCTCATCTACAAGCTCACAAGCAGGCTTGAGTTTTTAGAATGATTACTTTTGCTAACAGACATTTAGCACTGATCTAAATGCATTTCGTTCCATGCAGTTTATAATTCCAATGATTGTGCTGGATGACAATGTCCACATGTAATTGCACTGTCTGACGCTGCCTGCAGATTTATTCACCATTCTACCGCAAACTACGCAGCTGCGTAGAGGCCCCAAGAGTTCTCCCTGAAAAATGTTTAATATCGCAGCCCCGCCAGCCCGTTCCGCCTATTGCGGTCGGTTAGGGGGGCTCCGACGGCCCATGGCGTCGCTTCCTCGGCGTCACTTCTTCATGATCCTCCCCCGTTAAGCGACGCCCGGTCGCGGCCGTCCGTCCCGTCGTGGGCTCCCCTGTTGGTCTATGTCCCCCTTAGCAAAAGTAATATTTCTAAAAGCTCAAGCCTATAGCCTATACTGCTGGCCTACGTAAAACATGAACCGCACGCAGGCACCGCAAAACAACAAGCTTATCGTCTAACGTTTACTGTATAGATGAAGCATGTTTAGTTTAGTATTACAGCATATAATTCAACATAATAAATAAGCCCGCGTTTATAGCGGCCATTTTGATAGTTCTTTCAGTGAGCCATACATACAATCGTAAGTCAAATGAACTACAATTACCATGCAGCCCTGAGCCCTTCCCGTTCGGCGCGAACTTTCCCTCGCAAATAATGTGTAGGCTATTCTATGCATTTTAACATGATATTGTGTATATGTACATGGCTGAAACATGTGTAGTTTATGTGTATAGTGTCGACGACCACAGGCGTTACGTTATGGTGGGGCTGAATGAAAATTAGCATGCACTCTTTAGTCTTGACAGTTGTTAGTTTTGCTAGCCCTATACGAGCGTCATGTAAACCATGGCTTTAGTCCGGTCCAAAAAAAAAGTATGAAGACACGGTCAACATTTAATTAACATTTGATAGCTGGCTACTTACCATGAAGGAGAACTTCTCTTGTAACTTCACTTCACTTGCGTGGCGCGGCTCAGCTACTGCTTCTGCTGTAAATGTTGTAATGGCTGCCAGCCTGCCAGCCTGCCACTCGGGATGACTCGTATCGGTCCGGCTTTCATCGCTGTTATGAACTCTGGCCAATAAGAGGCAGGTAGGCGTGTCTAATGGGTATCTTAGATCATTTCAACCCAATATTATTAGTAGATACCGTATCTACTAATAATATTGGGTAGGAATGAGTAATAATTACATTTCTTCAAACTGATCTGTACGATTACTCCATTCTCAAATATTATGATGGAAACTTACTGAGACTTGTATATATATTTGACCAATATTACCAGTTTGGCATATACTCATTTATTTTCATGAAATGAACTAAAACAATAGATGTACATTTAACTCACAAATAACAGTTGGATTTTTACTCATTAATTATTGTATATCCAACTAAAAGGATCCCATAAGTGATATTCACAGATTTTATTAAGCTAATATACCTTTTTTTAATAGTCGTACTTACAAGGCGATTGTTTTACTTTTTTGAGTGTACTTGGAATTGACTGGTTAATTCGGACAACGTGGACGTATTTCTTTACTGTACTTTTTACTGATCGCTTTGTAACGTTGTATCGTATCGTCATATGCAGTACCCAGTTCTTCTTGATAGTTGACGCCACCGATGTTCTTTGTTTGCGTTGAGGCCACTAACCCTTGGCCCAAACACCAATGGCCATAACATAATAACAGGACAAAGTCAGGTCTCAAAATGTAATGCAATGAATTGTATTATAAATCCACCAAAAAAAATCCCCGCAATTTCTTTTTATTTATATAGTAAATTTATTATTACTGTGTATGCTGTGTAGTACAGTAGTGCATCCCGTGGACGCAGAGGTTGTTGGTGTATTGCGTCCCAAAACTATAAAGTGCGTTTTGGGACGCAACATCACTGCACACACACACACACACACACACACGGTTGGTCAACCAATCGTGAGGCCCCTGTCCGTTTCCGACGGTAGATTGATTTGACCCATGCATCCCTCCCAGAAAAGCATATAGGTCTCTTATAGGCTTGCTGGCTCGCAGACAGACGGACACACGGACGGGGAACAGAACATATTGTCTCCCCATGCCTTCTGTCTGGCGGAGACAATTAGGGTCAAGGATCATCTGTTGGCCCTCACCAGCAAGTACAAGTGGCTCCAAAGCCTCCATATTGGCCATCACCAGTAGTATAACAGAGAAAAAAGTAAATGTCTTCGGTTATAACCAGTAACCAGTATCAAAAACGTTATTAAATACAGCATGAGATCATATGGTTCCCCGGCGGGGTTGGATATCACCTGTAATATAATCTAACACAGTTGGTAGTGCTGTCGCCTCACAGCTAGAAGGTCCTGGGTTTGATTCCCGCTGGGGACACTGTGGGCACTGGTGGCGTGTTCCCTCCTCCGCGTCATCAGTGCCCATACCCGAGGCGGGGGTTGGCGATAGGGCCTTTCTGTGTGGAGTTTGCATGTTCTCCCTGTGTCCCCTAGGGTAGATACCCTCACAAAAACATGCCGTAATCCTGGTCTCTAAAACTACCTCCCCCTGGCCAGCCGGGGCGCCTGATGGAGGGGAAAGGAACTGGTCGGAATAACGTGTCCCTTCCACGCGCTACGTCCGGCCGGGGAAATTCCCCTGTCAGGTGAAAAGAAGCAGCTTGGACTCCTCATGCATAGAAGGAGGCATGAGATCAGTCCGCTGCCCCCCAGGTTGGCAGAGGAAGTGTAGCGCCCAGGATTACATTCGATAATTGGCACTGGGTGAAAAGAAAAAACTGGGTTACAAAATCGTGGGATAAAAATGTAAGAGTAAAAAAAAGAAATAAATAAAAACAGCAGCAGATTATTTTACTCCACCTACAGTTATGTTAGCTAATTCCATGCTTCTCATGGGGGAGTGAGGGGGAGAAGTCTGGTTTTTAAGCATCCTCCCTAGGGACACCCTAGCCTCGGTCCCAGGCTTACTTATCTGCGAAAAGAAAAGCCTGGTCATAACGTATGGCAGAAGCTATCGGCGGATGTATCCTCTGGAACATCCGTCAGATGTATTTCCCCCGGATACGATATTTTCCTGACCAATCACAACACTTGTTTCATTCATTCCTTGGGCGATATACTTCCACTAAAATCCCAGAACTTCCGCCCAAACAAATGATAGTCTTTACAGCGTAGGTCTTGCCCAGGGTGGGGACACCCGCACACGTTGCCGGAGCCGGGACTCAAAAGGTCTGCTACTCGGGGCGGTTCCCTCTACCCATCGTTTGACTCGGGTTCCTTGGCAGCTTCCCTGGATTTCTTTCTCCTTCTGTAGAACGCCAATCCCCAGCCTCCTCCTCCCACAGCTAGTACGCCCAGGAGTAGGACCGACAACAGGATAGCGAGAAGCTTAACGTCAGTCGGAGTAGAAGTACGCCCAGGAGTAGGACCGACAACAGGATAGCGAGAAGCTTAACGTCAGTCGGAGTAACCCCAGGGGTGATTCCAGGTTCGTCCTCGTCATCAGGAGTGATGCCAGGTTCGTCAGGCAGATCCTCGTCATCAGGGTCGGGCTCAGGGTTCCGAGAGGTAACGTTCAGTTGGAAGGTGATTGTTGACAGGACCGTTTTGTATTCCTCCTCCTCCAGTGTACATTTATAGAATCCACTTTGATTGAGACGTAATTCAGAGAACTCTAAATGCGATTCACTGGTCTTCTTGATGAGTGCACTGCCAGCGGCCGGGTCGTTGCTGTCCTCCATCCAGTAGTGGTACGTGGCGTCTGTCACCAGCTTGTGCCAATCTAAACTGCAGTTCAATAAGGCGCCGTCTCCCACCTTGGCGTCGACATAATGATGTCCGCACGGTAGCTGATCAGCAGGGGAGGAGCACTTGTATCGTCCCTTAAGGTCGCAGTTAATACACCTCATCACGTCCTCATACATAATTCCACACCAGTTCGTTACACACAGGCCATCGTTTATATGCTCCTCTAAGATCTCGGCACTGTAATTCATCAGTTCTCCAAAGCTTTTAATCAAATTTCCAGGATGCGAGTTGTTCTTGAACTCCTGAAACTTTACTTGGAATCGACTGGTTAATTCGGACAACGTGTGTGGACGTATTGCTCCATGGTACTTTCTACTGATCGTTTTGTAATGTTCTATCATCTCATCATATGCATCACCCAGCTCTTCTGGATAGTCGACGCCACCGTGTATGTTTGATTGACTGTCGATGAACTTCCATATTGGATCATCAAACCCTGGTTTGTCACACTGGAGGCATGCCCTGGCCAAACAGATGGTGTAGAACAAAGCCAAGAGCCTGGCAATCAACACGACAGAAGGACGGACTCTCATTATTAGAGTATTCAAATCAAACTCTGCCTTCAACTATTGATTACTGCCTGTATCCAAAAAATAATACAGATTATTTAATCGGTTTTCACCAGCAAAAAATGATGCATGGTGTTTACCAGAAAGCCTGCTTTTATGAGAATTATGTCATCATGACAGTGATGACATCATTACGTAAGGTCACCTTATGTAGTGTGATTTTAAAATGTGATCTTTGTTTGCGTTTGCGGCCACTAACCCTTGGCCCAAACACCAATGGCCATAACATAATAACAGGACATAGTCAATTGTCATTGTTGTTTACAAAACAAACATTGAACTAAAGACAAACATTAAGCCTGTATATAGGAGAGGCTAGAAATGAATATACTTCTTCATGAATTAATTTGCCAACTTGTGTTATTATCTTTTAACCATGATACAATGTTAAAAAACTCTTTTCACCATGATCATGTAAGATGACAACTGCATTTATGTGATATACACATACTGTATATAAGCCCCGAGCTGTGTTTAGAAAAGCCTACCAACTCAAATATTTTACAATAAAACACGCTAATTTAGCAGAACGGGAGCGCTGACGGGAGTGACAGTGGCTGGAATATTCAGTGGTTGCTCTGTGCTGCCTTTTGCTTTCCATGTCGGAAATTTCACATTGCTACTTATTTACGAGGATGCTGCAACTCTAGCCTACTGACTAAGTTGGAATTTAGCTTTTAGCTTTTATTTGTCATGTCTGAAGAGAGAGAGAGTCTGGCACGCACAGACAGATAGGCCGGGCGGACTTTGTAGTGACCATAGACTGACGCACACGCACGCACGTCATGCACACATTCTTCGAAATAGCGGTTCGGAATAGCGGTGTGTTTAATCGTCGGAGTGGCGGGGTCTTTGAAACCCCACCACTCCGATCAATAGAAGTCAATGGTCGGAATGGCGATGCGTCGGAATGCCACTCTGTTCCCAGAAAACAAATGTGAGGAGCTAACGAGCAAGCTACACTGTTAATGCTCGTCGTAGCCAGCCTGCAAGCTCACAGATTCAGACATTGGGGAGCATTCTTTGTCATAAGACAAACAAATATGGACAGTGGCGTTGCTCACAAATACCATGTTTTGGGACCTGTTTGGGGCCTTTTAGGCCTAAAAAAATAAAACTTTGGTTTCCGGTTGCCGACCGACTCTATTAAATATGCGCGACCCATATTATTTTATTGGCATTTGGTGGGAAAAAAAAAAAAAAAAAAAAGCTCAGAATACGACTGAGTCAAGACCAAAAAGGTCTTTGATCATTAAAATTCTCTTTGATGAGACCATCGGGACAAGCAACCTCATCCTACGTTATAAAAAATAAAATCCACGTAGGAACCACTATCGTTTGTAACAACACTGTCAACACAGCGCTCTGTGCGCCGCCATGTTGCTCAGCTCTGACCGCGGAGCGCAGCCTCTAGACTAGAGCTGTTTAAAGACAGAGAGTGACGACAATGGACTGATCAATGACGCATGCAGCCCCACGAATAAGCAGTGAACGGAGATGTCGCAACTCTCTCAACTAAACCGCGCTGCCTCCGACAGAAATATTTAGGGGAACATGTTTTAACGTGACATGCAGACCCGGTTCAATGGGAAACACAAACACATTGAATAACACACGCCGATATTGTTGTGTTTCTGTTGCGTGTGTGTTGTGGTGCCACTGCCACCGCACATTAAAATGCCACCAAAAAAATTGCCAAAGCCAACCGCAGGGCAGCAGAAAATATCAGCAACCCTATTTTCTAAACCTGCTGCCTCTACTCCAGGTATGTCACTGTGTAATGAAAACAATGTAAAGTTGTATTAACCATTAAAACTGCCACAGTTATTTCACATAGCCAAAATATGAAATATGTAGAAGCCTATCCATCATTGCCGTAGGATTTTTTTTTAAATCCTTGCTACCCATCCTTCCCACGAAAAAATTAATAAATAAAATAAAATAAATTCCTTGCTACCCATCCTTCCCACGAAAAAATAAAATAAAAAATAAAATAAAATAAATTCCCTACCTACTCAGCCCAAAAATGACAGCCAATCGGAAACCAAAGTTTTTTTTTAGGCCTTGAAAAACATAGGATGAAGTCGGATGCGGGCATGCAAAATGATCGTCCTCGTCATCAGGGGTGATGCCAGGTTCGTCCTCGTCATCAGGGGTGATTCAGGGGTGATTTACTTGGAACTGACTGGTTAATTCGGACAACATGTGTGGACGTATTTCTTTACTGTACGTTTTACTGATGGCTTTGTAACGTTGTATCATATCGTCATATGCAGTACCCAGTTCTTATTGATAGTTGACGCCACCGATGTTCTTTGTTTGCGTTGCGGCCACTAACCCTTGGCCCAAACACCAATGGCCATAACATAATAACAGGACAAAGTCAGGTCTCAAAATGTAATGCAATGAATTGTATTATAAATTCAGCTATTTCTTTTTTTTCACGTGGATTATTATTACTGTGTATGCTGTGTAGTACAGTAGTGCATCCCATGGACGCAGAGGTTGTTGGTGTATTGCGTCCCAAAACTATAAAGTGCGTTTTGGGACGCAACATCACTGCACACACACACACACACACACACACGGTTGGTCAACCAATCGTGAGGCCCCTGTCCGTTTCCGGCGGTAGATTGATTTGACCCATGCATCCCTCCCAGAAAAGCATATAGGTCTCTTATAGGCTTGCTGGCTCGCAGACAGACGGACACACGGACGGGGTACAGAACATATTGTCTCCCCATGCCTTCTGTCTGGCGGAGACAATTAGGGTCAAGGATCATCTGTTGGCCCTCACCAGCAAGTACAAGTGTCTCCAAAGCCTCCATATTGGCCATCACCAGTAGTATAACAGAGAAAAAGTAAATGTCTTCGGTTATAACCAGTAACCAGTATCAAAAACGTTATTAAATACAGCATGAGATCATATGGTTCCCCGGCGGGGTTGGATATCACCTGTAATATAATCTAACACAGAAATAAATAAAAAACAGCAGCAGATTATTTGACTCCACCTATGTTAGCTAATTCCATGCTTCTCTTTTTTTTTTAATAATTTATATTTTTTGTCCCACGATTTTGTAACCCATTTTTCACCCCTGTGTCAATCATCCTGTGATGTGATCCTGGGCTCTACACACCCTCCGCCAACCTAGGGAGAGCAACGGACTTAACTCATGCTTCCTTCATGCTTGAGTGTCCAAGTTGCTCCTTTACACCTGACAGGGGGGAGTTTCCCTGGTTGGACGTAGCGCATGGAAGGAGCACGTTATTCCAACCAGTTCCTTTCCCCTCCATCAGGCGTCCCGGCTGGCCAGGGGGAGGCAGTTTTGTAGAAGAGAGAAGTCTGGTTTTTAAGCATCCTCCCTAGGGACACCCTATAGCCTCAGTCCCAGGCTTACTTATCTGCGAAAAGAAAAGCCTGGTCATAACGTAAGGCAGAGAAGCTATCGGCGGATGTATCCTCCGGAACAAAATGTATTTCCCCCGGATACGATATTTTCCTGACCAATCACAACACTTGTTTCATTCATTCCTTGGGCGATATACTTCCACTAAAATCCCGGAACTTCCACCCAAACAAATGACAGTCTTTACAGCGTAGGTCTTGCCCAGGGTGGGGACACCCGCACACGTTGCCGGAGCCGGGACTCAAAAGGTCTGCTACTCGGGGCGGTTCCCTCTACCCATCGTTTGACTCGGGTTCCTTGGCAGCTTCCCTGGATTTCTTTCTCCTTCTGTAGAACGCCAATCCCCAGCCTCCTCCTCCCACAGCTAGTACGCCCAGGACCGACAACAGGATAGCAAGAAGCTTAACGTCAGTCGGAGTAGATGGCGGGGGAGTCGTTTCATCCGGCTTGGGCTTCGGAGTAACCCCAGGGGTGATGCCAGGTTCGTCCTCGTCCTCAGGGGTGATGCCAGGTTCGTCCTCGTCATCAGGAGTGATGCCAGGTTCGTCCTCGTCCTCAGGAGTGACGCCAGGTTCGTCCTCGTCATCAGGAGTGACGCCAGGTTCGTCCTCGTCCTCAGGAGTGATGTCAGGTTCGTCCTCGTCCTCAGGGGTGATTCCAGGTTCGTCCTCGTCCTCAGGGGTGATTCCAGGTTCGTCCTCGTCATCAGGAGTGATGCCAGGTTCGTCCTCGTCATCAGGAGTGATGCCAGGTTCGTCCTCGTCATCAGGAGTGATGCCAGGTTCGTCCTCGTCCTCAGGGGTGATTCCAGGTTCGTCCTCGTCCTCAGGGGTGATTCCAGGTTCGTCCTCGTCATCAGGAGTGATGCCAGGTTCGTCCTCGTCCTCAGGAGTGACGCCAGGTTCGTCCTCGTCATCAGGAGTGATGCCAGGTTCGTCCTCGTCCTCAGGGGTGATTCCAGGTTCGTCCTCGTCATCAGGAGTGATGCCAGGTTCGTCCTCGTCCTCAGGAGTGACGCCAGGTTCGTCCTCGTCATCAGGAGTGATGCCAGGTTCGTCCTCGTCCTCAGGAGTGACGCCAGGTTCGTCCTCGTCCTCAGGAGTGATGCCAGGTTCGTCCTCGTCATCAGGGGTGATGCCAGGTTCGTCCTCGTCATCAGGAGTGATGCCAGGTTCGTCCTCGTCATCAGGGTTCCGAGAGGTAACGTTCAGTTGGAAGGTGATTGTTGACAGGACCGTTTTGTGTTTCTCCTCCTCCAGTGTACATTTATAGAATCCACTTTGATTGAGACGTAATTCAGAGAACTCTAAATGCGATTCACTGGTCTTCTTGATGAGTGCACTGCCAGCGGCCGGGTCGTTGCTGTCCTCCATCCAGTAGTGGTACGTGGCGTTTGTCACCAGCTTGTGCCAATCTAAACTGCAGTTCAATAAGGCGGCGTCTCCCACCTTGGCGTCGACATAATGATGTCCGCACGGTAGCTGATCAGCAGGGGAGGAGCACTCGTGTCGGTTAGTTAGTGTGCAGGTTTTACACCTCATCACGTCCTCATACATAATTCCACACCAGTTCGTTACACACAGGCCATCGTTTATATGCTCCTCTAAGATCTCAGCACTGTAATTCCTCAGTTCTCCAAAGCTTTTAATCAAATTTCCAGGATGCGAGTTGTTCTTGAACTCCTGAAACTTTACTTGGAATTGACTGGTTAATTCGGACAACGTGTGTGGACGTATTGCTCCATGGTACTTTTCACTGATGCTTTTGTAACGTCGTACCGAATGGTCATATGAGTTACCCAGTTCTTCTGGATAGTCGACGCCACCGACTATGTTTGATTGACTTTGGATGAACTTCCTTATTGAATCATCAAACCCTGGTTCGTCACACTGGAGGCATGCCCTGGCCAAACAGATGGTGTAGAACAAAGCCAAGAGCCTGGCAATCAACACGACAGAAGGACGGACTCTCATTATTAGAGTATTCAAATCAAACTCTGCCTTCAACTATTGATTACTGCCTGTATCCAAAAAATAATACAGATTATTTCATCGGTTTTCACCAGCAAAAAATGATGCATGGTGTTGACCAGAAAGCCTGCTTTTATGAGAATTATGTCATCATGACAGTGATGACATCATTACGTAAGGTCACCTTATGTAGTGTGATTTTAAAATGTGTTCTTTGTTTGCGTTTGCGGCCACTAACCCTTGGCCCAAACACCAATGGCCATAACATAATAACAGGACATAGTCAATTGTCATTGTCAATGGTGTTTACAAAACAAACATTGAACTAAAGACAAACATTAAGCCTGTATATAGGAGAGGCTAGAAATTAATATACTTCTTCATGAATTAATTTTCCAACTTGTGTTATTATCTTTTAACCATGATACAATGTTAAAAAACTCTTTTCACCATGATCATGTAAGATGACAACTGCATTTATGTGATATACACATACTGTATATAAGCCCCGAGCTGTGTTTAGAAAAGCCTACCAACTCAAATATTTTACAATAAACAAGTAAGACGCGCAAACGCGTGAAGCGAACGCAGCTCGTGTGTGTGTGGTTGTGTGTGTGTGTGCTACAGCTGCGCCCTGTGTGTGTGTGTGTGTGTGTGTGTGTGTGCGTGCGTGCGTGCGTGCCACAGCTGCGCCCTCTGGTGGCGGGCCGGTGGTGTAACAGCGTGACACCACACAGCGTGACACACACACACACAGACACAGGGCGCAGCTGTAGCACACACACACACAACCACACACACACGAGCTGCGTTCGCTTCACGCGTTTGGCCATAACATAATAACAGGACATAGTCAATTGTCATTGTCAATGGTGTTTACAAAACAAACATTGAACTAAAGACAAACATTAAGCCTGTATATAGGAGAGGCTAGAAATTAATATACTTCTTCATGAATTAATTTTCCAACTTGTGTTATTATCTTTTAACCATGATACAATGTTAAAAAACTCTTTTCACCATGATCATGTAAGATGACAACTGCATTTATGTGATATACACATACTGTATATAAGCCCCGAGCTGTGTTTAGAAAAGCCTACCAACTCAAATATTTTACAATAAACAAGTAAGACGCGCAAACGCGTGAAGCGAACGCAGCTCGTGTGTGTGTGGTTGTGTGTGTGTGTGCTACAGCTGCGCCCTGTGTGTGTGTGTGTGTGTGTGTGTGTGCGTGCGTGCGTGCGTGCCACAGCTGCGCCCTCTGGTGGCGGGCCGGTGGTGTAACAGCGTGACACCACACAGCGTGACACACACACACACAGACACTCAGCCCCTGCTGTCATAGTAAGTGGCTCACTGCGTTCGCAAACATGCTAATTTAGCAGAACGGGAGCGCTGACGGGAGTGACAGTGGCTGGAATATTCAGTGGTTGCTCTGTGCTGCCTTTTGCTTTCCATGTCGGAAATTTCACATTGCTACTTATTTACGAGGATGCTGCACACCAGCAGAATGTTTCCTACAAGACTGTATGCTCTGCTCCTCGTACAGTGAGGACGCTTCGCTTCGCTGCTCTCGCTTATGCTTGCATTCCTCAACTGATATCCTTGCTTTATTTTATTTTTTTATCTCTACAAGTGGATCCTAGATACTTGTAAACCGATGGGACTGTTTTTGTTCTTTAGATAGAAGTTTTTGCCTACTTCAAAATACCCTTTTTTTTACCTTCTGTGACTGGGTACGTGGCACATAGCTAGCTATATAGCTAACTAGCTCTGGATACTTGGCAAATAGCCAGCCATGCCCCCAACAATCTCCTCAGAGGACTTTCAGAAGCTGCTTCAAAAGATTGCTTTGCTGGAAACGGAATTACACCTCTTAAGAGTGAATTTGGGAGTAAAACACGGGAAGGAAAATCACACACAGAATGACTCATTCGTCTGGAGTACCCTCGGCGCAAGGCCAAAGGACATGAAAGGTCGAAAAACTGTGAGTAGCGGGCGGGCGGTGAGAACCTCACCGCCCGCAATAATATCAACTATCTCTACAGTGAATTCTAACAGAGATAACATGAAAGGACGGCTAAGTGGGAGGACTCGGAGCCCTGATAAGACCAGCTGGCCTACGCTCCCAGCCCGACCCAAAACCACCCCCCCGCAGTGGAAAAATGCAAAAGGCAAATCAAAAAACACACCTCCCCAAAGGGAGAATATACGGATGACTAATAGATTTAACCCATTGCTGACTCAGCCGCTGAATGCGGCCGAGTCTAGTGGCCCATCAGATAACCGTGTTAACGCCACTCCGAGCAGGGTAGCTAATGGAGAGCAAATGACTGGATGTCTGATTGTCGGCGATCAGGCTGTAAAATATGTTAAAAGCAACAAAAAGAGAAAAGCTAAAGTAATATGCTTTCCCAATGACACTGTCTCTGATATGGATGACAGAATTGAAGAGATTGTTGCACACCCCATGATAAAAACGCTGATACTGCACATCGGCACACGTGATGCGGAAAAACGAGAATCAGAAATCATAAAAAATGATTTCAAAGCCCTACTGTCCACCCTAAGCTCACTTGTTGATGTTGACATTTGGATAAGTGGCCCACTTCCTCCGATGACAGGAAGTGAGCGTTTTAGCAGATTGTTTGTATTCAATGAATGGCTCTCAACGGCATGCACAGAAGAATCGCCCGGGCAAAAATCATTCAATTTTATTGACAATTTCATTTTTTTCTGGGACAGAAGGCATCTTTTTGTAGACGCAACACACCTAAACAAGTTGGGTGTTAAATTATTCTTCACCAACATATTTCATAATATGAATCATCCCTGTCAACTCTCTAAACTGGCCAGAAACGTGTTGCCCCACAACATAAATTCCAAGGACAGAGCAGAATCAAGAGATAGCGCCCTAGCCAAAACAGATAATATGGTGGAAATGGTCGCCAAGCAGCCAAAAACAGGGAATGTCACAGATGGTGAACCCACAACTCCCCCTGGTGGAGACACAGCGCCTCCTGGTGGAGAAAAACTCACAGAGCGTGAAGTCACAGCGCCCCCTGGCGGAAGAAAACTCACAGAGTGTGAAGTCACAGCGCCCCCTGGAGGAGGAAAACGTACAGAGCGTGAAGTCACAGCGCCCCCTGGTGGAGAAAAAATCTCAGAGCATGAAGTTACAGCGTCCCCTGGTGGAGAAAAAATCTCAGAGCATGAAGTCACAGCGCCCCCTGGTGGAAAAAAGATCACAGAGCATGAAGCCACAGCGTCCCCTGGTGGAGAAGAAATCTCAGAGCATGAAGTCACAGCGCCCCCTGGTGGAGAAAAGACCACAGAGCATGAAGCCACAGCGTCCCCTGGTGGAGAAGAAATCACAGAGCATGAAGTCACAGCGTCCCCTGGTGGAGAAGATACTGAGGCCGCCAAGAGAATGAAGTCACAGCGTCCCCTGGTGGAGAAAAGATCACAGTGCAGGAAGCCACAGCGTCCCCTGGTGGAGAAAAGATCACAGTGCATGAAGCCACAGCGTCCCCCGGTGGAGAAAAGATCACTGCGCATGAAGCCACAACGTCCCCTGGTGGAGAAGAAATCTCAGAGCATGAAGTCACAGCGTCCCCTGGTGGAGAAGAAATCGCAGAGCATGAAGTCACAGCGTCCCCTGGTGGAGAAAAAACCTCAAGATACTGAGGCCTCAAGGACAGACAATTGGAAGAAGTTCGACAGTCGATTGAAGGATTGTGCTACTATGAAGATGATGATGACAGTCGATTGGAAGAAGTTACTGAGGCCGCCGAGAGGTCCCTCAAGGACAGACAATTGGAAGAAGTTCGACAGTCGATTGAAGGATTGTGCTACTATGAAGATGATGATGATGACGGGGTGATTGATGAAGAATTTCTAACACCCTCACCAGTACATCTCCTCTCTTTCACCCCGGGCATGGTGGACCTGATAAACATTGGATTAAAGTCGACCCCCCTTACCAGACCCCATGCTTCTAGAAAGCCTGGTGTTTCAATCACTGCACAGGTTGAGGTCCACAACATTCCTACTGTTATTTCAAATAGAGTGTCCAACACAAGGAGTGGTCTGGAGAGAGAATGCTGTTTGGTTATTGTACCTCACAGGCATCACAGCCCCCAAAAATGTGATAACAAGCTTAATCTTGCCTTGTTTAACATCAGGTCACTAACAAATAAGTCCTCCTCTGTAAATGATATAATCTGTAAAGAGAAGCTAGATATAATCTTTCTAACAGAGACATGGCTTGGCTCAGATGGAGCTGTTCTCCTAGCGCCAGCCTGTCCCACAAACTACAGTTTCATTCACTCTGTTCGCGAGGCTAAGAAAGACTGGCAATATTTTTTTCAGACACGTTAAGATTCAAGGCTCTGACCCTTGGCAGCTTTACTTCCTTTGAATACCAGGCCACTATACTACATGGTCAAGCCTCTATGCCAATGATTAGCATTTATCGCCCGCCAAAATGCAGTAAAGCAATATTTCTAACAGAAATATCAGAACTTTTATCTATCTGCTCCACTAACTATGACAGAACTCTTATCTCAGGTGATCTTAATCTTCACCTGGATGATGCTACAGATGCTATGGCTATGGGTTTCTTAGAGTTATTGCACTCCTTTGAATTTATCCAACATGTTGTTGGGCCTACACATAAACATGGGCACACTCTGGACCTGGTGGTGAACATCACTGTGGAAAGGACTATTGAAAGGCCTGAGCTATCAGACCACTATCTGCTGTGTTTTAATATGACTGTCTCTGATCTAGAGAAAAACATCACTGAATATACCATAAAAAAGCGTTTTTTTAGCTCTTCTGCAGCCGACGAGTTCTCTCGTCACCTGGCCCCCCCCCTGCCGGATACTCCCCCAGTGAATGATATGGTTCAAAAATGTTATCTTAAACTAGAGTCAGCTCTTGATATAGTGGCTCCTTTGAAAACAAAAAAGAAACATAACACCAGAGTAACACCCTGGATAAATGAGCATTCACGCTCACTGAAGCAAGAATGTCGTAGAGCTGAGCGAGCTTGGAGAAAAAACTAACTCACCATCCACCTAGAGATTCTTAAAAAGTCAACAGTCGCCTATAACAAAGCCTTGCGTCTAGCAAGGCAGGCATATTTCTCTGGCATTATTAATGAGAACAAGAAAAATGCCAGAGTCCTATTCTCTACCATTGATCGACTTTTAACCCCCCCCCCCAGTCCTACAAGCAGTCATTCCCGGCCTCTAAAGCTAAGTGTAATGAGTTTGCATGCTTTTTTGACAACAAAGCTGCTGCTAGCGCAAACCTTCAAACAGCAGCTAATGGTCCCAGGGTAGATCTCTCCAGGGGGAGCCTATTATCGTTCTGCGCAATTGATGAAGACGAACTCCGCAAAACTATATCACAGATGACATCATCCTCCTGTTCATTAGATACAATTCCCACCACCTTTCTCAAAGAGGTCTTAGACAGTGTGAGTGGAGATATCCTAAAAATTGTAAACAGCTCTCTACAATCAGGCGTCTTCCCAGACTCACTGAAGACTGCTGTAGTTAAGCCCCTTCTCAAGAAACACAATCTTGATCCCTCTGTTTTGGGTAACTATCGACCCATTTCAAATCTACCCTTTCTGGGCAAGGTTTTAGAAAAATGCATCTTTCATCAATTGGATGTGTTTCTACAGAACAATAATGTGCACAACAAATTCCAATCTGGCTTTAGGAAAGGTCACAGCACAGAAACAGCACTTGTAAAAGTAATGAATGATCTTAGGGTGTCTGCTGACAAGAAATATGCATCCGTTCTCTTACTTCTAGATCTAACGGCTGCATTTGACACGATTGATCACTCAATTTTAATACAGCGTCTGGAGCACTGGATAGGCCTGTCTGGTACACGGCCCTGTCCTGGTTTTCCTCCTACCTATCAAACAGAAGTTACTTTGTCAATCTAGCCGAGTTTGACTCAGACAAACACGACATCAGTTCTGGTATTCCACAGGGCTCGATTCTTGGCCCTCTGCTTTTCTCCTTGTACATACTGCCATTGGGCGAACTCATTGCCAATCACGGAGTCAATTTTCATTTCTATGCTGATGATACCCAATTATATCTTTCTGTGGCTCCAGATGATCCCTGTGCTTTAGACCCGCTGCTTACCTGTCTGTCTAGCATCAAATGTTGGATGAGTGAGAACTTTCTCAAGCTAAATGAGGATAAGACAGAAGTTCTCATAATCGGTTCTAGTGAGCAGAAATAATCAATATTAAGCAGACTTGGCAACCTGGGGTTATTATTGATTCCGAATTGAATTTTAATTCACACATTAATCATGTTACCAAGATTGCCTTTTTTCACCTTAGAAATATTGCACGAATCAGAGCCTATGTGTCCTTGGACGATGCAAAAACGCTAATCCACGCTTTTGTTTTTTCTCGGCTTGATTACTGCAATGCACTTTTTTCAGGACTGCCTAAGAAAACAACTGACAGATTACAACTTGTCCAAAATGCAGCAGCCAGAGTTTTAACTAGAACTAAGATGAGAGAACATATTACTCCAGTTTTGGCATCACTGCACTGGCTTCCGGTTGTTTTTAGGATTGATTTTAAAATTATTTTACTTGTCTATAAAGCTCTCAATGGTCTCGCACCTTCCTACCTACATGACTGCCTGCCTAAATATGTCCCAAACCGCCCGCTAAGGTCTTCCACTGCTGGCCTGCTCGCTTTGTCTAAAAAAATGGCAACTAAAAAATACGGGGAAGCAGCTTTTTGCTTCTACGGGCCGTCGGCATGGAACAAGCTCCCTCTGTACCTTCGTCAGGCAGCCTCTGTAGACATTTTTAAAGCTCAGCTCAAGACCCACTTCTACAACATTGCTTTTAATTGATCTTTTAGTTGTTGTTTTTTAGTTTTTGTTATTCATGTCCTCACTGTATTGCATTACTGTTGTTGCCTTGCTTTTCTTTTATTCTCCATTGTTCTGTAAAGCACTTTGAGCTGCATTTAATGTCATGAAAGGTGCTATACAAATTATTATTATTAACTCTAGCCTACTGACTAAGTTGGAATTTAGCTTTTAGCTTTTATTTGTCATGTCTGGGGGAGAAGTCTGGTTTTTAAGCATCCTCCCTAGGGACACCCTAGCCTCGGTCCCAGGCTTACTTATCTGCGAAAAGAAAAGCCTGGTCATAACGTAAGGCAGAAGCTATCGGCGGATGTATCCTCCGGAACATCCGTCAGATGTATTTCCCCCGGATACGATATTTGACCAATCACAACACTTGTTTCATTCATTCCTTGGGCGATATACTTCCACTAAAATCCCGGAACTTCCGCCCAAACAAATGATAGTCTTTACAGCGTAGGTCTTGCCCAGGGTGGGGACACCCGCACACGTTGCCAGAGCCGGGACTCAAAAGGTCTGCTACTCGGGGCGGTTCCCTCTACCCATCGTTTGACTCGGGTTCCTTGGCAGCTTCCCTGTATTTCTTTCTCCTTCTGTAGAACGCCAATCCCCAGCCTCCTCCTCCCACAGCTAGTACGCCCAGGAGTAGAACCGACAACAGGATAGCTTAACGTCAGTCGGAGTAGATGGCGGGGGAGTCGTTTCATCCGGCTTGGGCTTCGGAGTAACCCCAGGGGTGATGCCAGGTTCGTCCTCGTCATCAGGGGTGATTCCAGGTCCGTCCTCGTCATCAGGAGTGATGCCAGGTTCGTCAGGCAGATCCTCGTCATCAGGGTCGGGCTCAGGGTTCCGAGAGGTGGCGCTGACGGGAGCGCTGACGGGAGTGACAGTGGCTGGAATATTCAGTGGTTGCTCTGTGCTGCCTTTTGCTTTCCATGTCGGAAATTTCACATTGCTACTTATTTACGAGGATGCTGCAACTCTAGCCTACTGACTAAGTTGGAATTTAGCTGGCATATTTTGTGCCGCTGGTTTTATTTGTCATGTCTGAACTCTCTCTCTCTCAGAGAGAGAGAGAAAGAGTCTGGCACGCACAGACAGATAGGCCGGGCGGACTTTGTAGTGACCATAGACTGACGCACACGCACGCACGTCATGCACACATTCTTCGAAATAGCGGTTCGGAATAGCGGTGTGTTTCATCGTCGGAGTGGCGGGGTCTTTACCAAAGTGGAGAAACCCCACGATTCCGATCAATAGAAGTCAATGGTCGGAATGGCGATGCGTCGGAATGCCGCTCTGTTCCCAGAAAACAAATGTGAGGAGCTAACGAGCAAGCTACACTGTTAATGCTCATCGTAGCCAGCCTGCAAGCTCACAGATTCAGACATTGGGGAGCATTTTTTGTCATAAGACAAACAAATATGGACAGTGGCGTTGCTCACAAATACCATGTTTTGGGACCTGTTTGGGGCCTTTTATAAAACATAGGATGAAGTCGGATGCCGGCATGCAAAATGATCGTCCTCGTCATCAGGGGTGATGCCAAATTCGTCCTCGTCATCAGGGGTGATTCAGGGGTGATTTACTTGGAATTGACTGGTTAATTCGGACAACATGTGTGGACGTATTTCTTTACTGTACGTTTTACTGATGGCTTTGTAACGTTGTATCGTATCGTCATATGCAGTACCCAGTTCTTCTTGATAGTTGACGCCACCGATGTTCTTTGTTTGCGTTGCGGCCACTAATCCTTGGCCCAAACACCAATGGCCATAACATAATAACAGGACAAAGTCAGGTCTCAAAATGTAATGCAATGAATTGTATTATAAATTCAGCGATTTCTTTTTTTTCACGTGGATTATTATTACTGTGTATGCTGTGTAGTACAGTAGTGCATCCCATGGACGCAGAGGTTGTTGGTGTATTGCGTCCCAAAACTATAAAGTGCGTTTTGGGACGCAGCATCACTGCACACACACACACACACACACGGTTGGTCAACCGATCGTGAGGCCTGTCCGTTTCCGGCGGTAGATTGATTTGACCCATGCATCCCTCCCAGAAAAGCATATAGGTCTCTTATAGGCTTGCTGGCTCGCAGACAGACGGACACACGGACGGGGTACAGAACATATTGTCTCCCCATGCCTTCTGTCTGGCGGAGACAATTAGGGTCAAGGATCATCTGTTGGCCCTCACCAGCAACTACAAGTGGCTCCAAAGCCTCCATATTGGCCATCACCAGTAGTATAACAGAGAAAAAAGTTAATGTCTTCGGTTATAACCAGTAACCATGAGTATCAAAAACGTAATTAAATACTAGAGCTGGGACTCGATTAAAAAATTTTTTTTTAATGTTTTTTGGTATCCCAGTGAATCAATGAATAGTGACTACAGGATACCACTCATTTTCAACATTTTACTGTCATTAATATACCTGTTGTGGAAATAATAATAAAAAGTCACCCCATTCTGTGTTGCCTAGAACTGGATTGATAGGTATTTTTCTTTTGTAGATCTGTTATTTTGGTGGATGACGGTTTTCAAGTGATCTATGACTCAGTGTCCCCCTATATGGTCTTGCAGAATCATGGATTATGAATTGCCCTGTGACTGACATTTGATGTCCCTCTGTCCCACTGACTTTAAAATAGTAACACCTCTCCCCTAGCCAGTGTCTTGATATGAATTGTTTTGTTTCCCGATTGCCATAACATAACATGTTTTTACAGGCTTGTATTATACTAACTGCACTCATAGTGACGTCCTTGCATTATCTGTCTCATTTAATCAGTCTCCATGCGGTGTCTTCTCAGTCATTGAGTTAGGATATGGTAGGCGCTGTTTTAATTCAACATGCATCTGCTGTGTTATCAGTCTAGTTTGACCCTGGCCTAGTAACTCAGTGCAGGAAAAGACGTTATCTACAGTTTGCCTGGTAACGCCTGCCTAAGCGCTCTCCAGGCCTCAATGGACATTCATGTGCTGGTCCAATGAGCACTCGACAATCAGTGCTACAGCCAATGAATGTCATGTCATCCATGTTTATGCCATAATATGTTTTCATCTGTCCCTTTGTAAACAAATATGTTTTTTGACCTTGTTGTTCAACACATTTTCCGGTATTACGGTATGCTATATTAACCATGTTCGATTTGAACATGGGGAGAGATCATTGTGAAACGCTGTCCGGATGGCATGTCTTCTTCTCTCCCGAAACAATGGTGAATATATCTGATTGAACCTCCCTCTAAGTTCTGCTTGTCTGAGTTCTCTTCATTGTGTCAGTCAATTCATTCTAAGGTATTTTGGTTAACTCTGTTATACTCTGACTTTTACTCATTATAGCCTAAAAGGTTTTTACATCCATTTCTGTAAAGTTACAAGCCCTCTGCTTCTATTCTGGTAAAGAGTATTTATGGTACTTAGATTACTTTCTAAAGTATTTATTCTGTTCCGGAGCTCTCCGGAGCTCTAGCTCTCAAGCTATCGATCCTATTATGTAGTTACTAATTTTATACAGTCCTCAGTCATATGGTGGAAATATACCCATCATGGATGTCTGAAAAAAAGAATAGTAACAGTTACAAGTTCATCTCAGTGACATCACAAAGCTGTACTTACTTCATATTGTTACTGTTTTTTGTCAGACCTCCAGTTCTAGGCAACACAAAATGGGGTGACTTTTTATTATTTACAGTTTTCAGTACTATAGAAAACCGCCCAGTGAGAAACGTTCCGCGGTGAAAAAAAAGGTGCGATTAATTTATCTGTAGTTAATCGCGATTAATTTTTCTGTAGTTAATTAATCTAAATTAATCGCAATTAGTCCCGGCCCTATTAAATACAGCATGAGATCATATGGTTCCCCGGCGGGGTTGGATATCACCTGTAATATAATCTAACACAGAAAGAAATAAAAACAGCAGCAGATTATTTGACTCCACCTATGTTAGCTAATTCCATGCTTCTCATGGGGGAGTGAGGGGGAGAAGTCTGGTTTTTAAGCATCCTCCCTAGGGACACCCTAGCCTCGGTCCCAGGCTTACTTATCTGCGAAAAGAAAAGCCTGGTCATAACGTAAGGCAGAAGCTATCGGCGGATGTATCCTCTGGAACATCCGTCAGATGTATTTCCCCCGGATACGATATTTTCCTGACCAATCACAACACTTGTTTCATTCATTCCTTGGGCGATATACTTCCACTAAAATCCCGGAACTTCCACCCAAACAAATGATAGTCTTTACAGCGTAGGTCTTGCCCAGGGTGGGGACACCCGCACACGTTGCCGGAGCCGGGACTCAAAAGGTCTGCTACTCGGGGCGGTTCCCTCTACCCATCGTTTGACTCGGGTTCCTTGGCAGCTTCCCTGGATTTCTTTCTCCTTCTGTAGAACGTCAATCCCCAGCCTCCTCCTCCCACAGCTAGTACGCCCAGGACCGACAACAGGATAGCGAGAAGCTTAACGTCAGTCGGAGTAGATGGCGGGGGAGTCGTTTCATCCGGCTTGGGCTTCGGAGTAACCCCAGGGGTGATGCCAGGTTCGTCCTCAACCTCAGGGGTGATTCCAGGTTCGTCCTCGTCATCAGGGGTGATGCCAGGTTCGTCCTCGTCATCAGGAGTGATGCCAGGTTCGTCCTCGTCCTCAGGAGTGATTCCAGGTTCGTCCTCGTCCTCAGGGGTGATTCCAGGTTCGTCCTCGTCCTCAGGGGTGATGCCAGGTTCGTCCTCGTCATCAGGAGTGATGCCAGGTTCGTCCTCGTCCTCAGGAGTGATGCCAGGTTCGTCCTCGTCATCAGGAGTGATGCCAGGTTCGTCCTCGTCATCAGGGGTGATGCCAGGTTCGTCCTCGTCATCAGGGGTGATGCCAGGTTCGTCCTCGTCATCAGGGGTGATGCCAGGTTCGTCCTCGTCATCAGGGGTGATGCCAGGTTCGTCCTCGTCCTCAGGAGTGATGCCAGGTTCGTCCTCGTCATCAGGAGTGATGCCAGGTTCGTACTCGTCCTCAGGGGTGATGCCAGGTTCGTCCTCGTCATCAGGGGTGATGCCAGGTTCGTCCTCGTCCTCAGGGGTGATTCCAGGTTCGTCCTCGTCATCAGGAGTGATGCCAGGTTCGTCCTCGTCCTCAGGAGTGATGCCAGGTTCGTCCTCGTCCTCAGGAGTGATGCCAGGTTCGTCCTCGTCCTCAGGAGTGATGCCAGGTTCGTCCTCGTCATCAGGAGTGATGCCAGGTCCGTCAGGCAGATCCTCGTCATCAGGGTCGGGCTCAGGGTTCCGAGAGGTAACGTTCAGTTGGAAGGTGATTGTTGACAGGACCGTTTTGTGTTTCTCCTCCTCCAGTGTACATTTATAGAATCCACTTTGATTGAGACGTAATTCAGAGAACTCTAAATGCGATTCACTGGTCTTCTTGATGAGTGCACTGCCAGCGGCCGGGTCGTTGCTGTCCTCCATCCAGTAGTGGTACGTGGCGTCTGTCACCAGCTTGTGCCAATCTAAACTGCAGTTCAATAAGGCGGCGTCTCCCACCTTGGCGTCGACATAATGATGTCCGCACGGTAGCTGATCAGCAGGGGAGGAGCACTCGTGTCGGTTAGTTAGTTTGCAGGTTGTACACCTCATCACCTTCTCATACATAATTCCACACCAGTTCGTTACACACAAGTCGTCGTTAATATGCTCCTCTAAGATCTCGGCACTGTAATTCATCAGTTCTCCAAAGCTTTTAATTACATTTCCAGGATGCGAGTTGTTCTTGAACTCCTGAAACTTTACTTGGAATTGACTGATTAATTCGGACAACGTGTGTGGACGTATTGCTTTACTGTACTTCATACTGATCATTTTGTAATGTTGTATCCAACCGTCATATGCAGTACCCAGTTCTTCTGGATAGTCGACGCCACCGACTATGTCTGATTGACTTTCGATGAACTTCCTTATTGGAACATCAAACCCTGGTTGGTCACACTGGAGGCATGCCCTGGCCAAACAGATGGTGTAGAACAAAGCCAAGAGCCTGGCAATCAACACGACAGAAGGACGGACTCTCATTATTAGAGTATTCAAATCAAACTCTGCCTTCAACTATAATACAGATTATTTCATCGGTTTTCACCAGCAAAAAATGATGCATGGTGTTGACCAGAAAGCCTGCTTTTATGAGAATGATGTCATCATGACAGTGATGACATCATTACGTAAGGTCACCTTATGTAGTGTGATTTTAAAATGTGATCTTTGTTTGCGTTTGCGGCCACTAACCCTTGGCCCAAACACCAATGGCCATAACATAATAATAGGACATAGTCAATTGTCATTGTCAATGGTGTTTACAAAACAAACATTGAACTAAAGACAAACATTAAGCCTGTATATAGGAGAGGCTAGAAATGAATATACTTCTTCATGAATTCATTTGCCAACTTGTGTTATTATTACTTTTAACCATGATACAATGTTAAAAAACTCTTTTCACCATGATCATGTAAGATGACAACTGCATTTATGTGATATACACATACTGTATATAAGCCCCGAGCTGTGTTTAGAAAAGCCGATTTGCTCGTCCACATATGACAAATTCTCCTTTCATCTTCAATGGCATTTCATGGTCCGATGCTCCGATGCGTATGTCCGTGGCTGCGTATGACGTAATCAGAAATTAGTCATATGAAGTTACTAATGTTGCTCTGCAGAGGAAAATCTGTAGCTCTCTGGTGGAGCTGTTGCCCCTGCGACCAGACTACAGATAAGCGGTTGAAGATGGATGAATGAATGGATAAACGGCCAAAGTTAAGGGTTGTTTTGGCAATTTCTGCTCACTCAAGGCCGCTATGGACAGTCATCGGCTGTGGCCCTATTGTGTCACTGTGCATTTGTGGACCCGGGCCTGATGGTGGAAAAGCACAGGGCACAGCAGATGCCATGCCATGTGACGTGCTGACCCACTATCCGACAAGACGCCGCTTGTTTTTCGGTGACAGCGCGTCAGCCGAAGGGTTGCATCCAAGTACGCGTCAGCTCGAAATACCAGCATGGCGGCTAGCATACCAGGGGTGGGAAACTTTGATGATGGAGAGGGCCACTATATTTCCACACTCTTTCCTTCTCACTCTGAGCAGCCAGGTGAGTGCAATAACCAATTATGGAAACCCCTAGTGGAAAGTTACCATGCTGGCTCACAGCCTCACACTGAACTCAAACCAAAAACCCCTCAAAACTTTGACACATGTTACATACAACTAATTACAAAGAAAAAATACAGTGCATTTACACCATATTTTCGGGCAAAAATAGCCGATCTACAAGCTTAAAACGCGTCGCACTACTTGCGTTCTCTGCCTAAAGCCCATGACCCACCTAATTCCATCACACTTTGCTAGTCTAGGATGGCTCGGGGTAGAAGACATGGTTAAGCAATTAAAAATGGTATTGTAATGTAAGATAGTCAAAGGGGCACTGCCCTCAATACCCTCATGCATTACTAACTAGCCTACTAATAAGTAACTACTTCTTCAAAGTGAGTGACACCTACAACACTAGACACACCCACACAATACAAACAATATTTCCGATGAATTGAGTACGAAGTACCCCAATGGGAACAAGCCATAGGCTTGTTTGGGTTTTTAAATCCTCTCAGCAGACCTTGTATTGAACTGTACTTTCCTGCGCTTTTTTGTAAATAAATAACTGCAAATAAAGTACCCAAATATCTAAAGAACGAACATGGGACAATTCTCATTCTACTACTAGTACTCTGCCACCAACATGTGGAATTCCAACACCAGCCTTTACAAAAGTATTGTTACATTTAAATATTATAATTACATTTACCATCGATTACAAGGGGATTGGTAAATGCAAGGAAGTTTTTCCTTTTTTACATAGTGTATTGGATTTGTTGCTTGAATTAGTGTTTCTTGTTTTGTTTTGTTTTGCTATGTTGATTAATTGAATACATAGGACCACAATGGAAAGTCCCCAGGCCTTATTTGTGTTTGTATGGTTTTAGCCTTGTCTTAACCCATTTCGACCGAGACCGATTCTACAAATGTCTAAAAACCTGTGTTTCTATGTCAGTGGTTCTAAAAACTATTTTAAGTCAAGGACCCCCAGAATGATATGAAATTGGCCACCGACCCCCATCTGAAAATATGTTGTTCCATGGACCCCACCAGAAGCAAAGATTTGAGTTAAAAACGCCCACTCTGAAAGAAAATATATTCAAAGATTTGCGCCACATTTGACACTATTTAAAAAAAAATAGCAGATCTACAAGCTCGTAGTGCGGCACCGAGTGCCGCGCTACAAGCTTGTAGATCTGCTATTTTTCAATAGCTAAAGTACAACATAATGCTTACCTGCAGTATTGCAGTATTGCTTCAATGCTTTACTACTTTCACTTAAGTAAAGAATCTGACCTGTCTGAGTGGTACTGTACTGTACTGTACTGTACTGTACTGTACTGTACTGTACTGTACTGTACTGTACTGTACTGTACTGTACTGTACTGTACTGTACTGTACTGTACTGTACTGTACTGTACTGTACAAGCCCTCCTCCCTGGCCTGTGTGTGTCTGTGTCTGTGTTAGGTTGTGCAACAGTGACACTTGGTGGTGAACAAAGGCTATAACGCCATTTCCGTGCTTGCACAGACAGACCCAGGGACACACATAGCTCTCTATAGAAGTGGTTGCACAGACAGACCCATGCAGGGACACACATAGCTGTCTATAGAAGTGGTTGCACAGACAGACCCATGCAGGGACACACATAGCTCTCTATAGAAGTGGTTGCACAGACAGACCCATGCAGGGACACACATAGCTGTCTATAGAAGTGGTTGCACAGACAGACCCATGCAGGGACACACATAGCTGTCTATAGAAGTGGTTGCACAGACAGACCCAGGGACACACATAGCTGTCTATAGAAGTGGTTGCACAGACAGACCCATGCAGGGACACACATAGCTGTCTATAGAAGTGGTTGCACAGACAGACCCATGCAGGGACACACATAGCTGTCTATAGAAGTGGTTGCACAGACAGACCCATGCAGGGACACACATAGCTGTCTATAGAAGTGGTTGCACAGACAGACCCATGCAGGGACACACATAGCTCTCTATAGAAGTGGTTGCACAGACAGACCCATGCAGGGACACACATAGCTCTCTATAGAAGTGGTTGCACAGACAGACCCAGGGCCACACATAGCTGTCTATAGAAGTGGTTGCACAGACAGACCCAGGGACACACATAGCTCTCTATAGAAGTGGTTGCACAGACAGACCCAGGGCCACACATAGCTGTCTATAGAAGTGGTTGCACAGACAGACCCAGGGACACACATAGCTGTCTATAGAAGTGGTTGCACAGACAGACCCAGGGCCACACATAGCTGTCTATAGAAGTGGTTGCACAGACAGACCCATGCAGGGACACACATAGCTGTCTATAGAAGTGGTTGCACAGACAGACCCATGCAGGGACACACATAGCTGTCTATAGAAGTGGTTGCACAGACAGACCCATGCAGGGACACACATAGCTGTCTATAGAAGTGGTTGCACAGACAGACCCATGCAGGGACACACATAGCTGTCTATAGAAGTGGTTGCACAGACAGACCCATGCAGGGACACACATAGCTGTCTATAGAAGTGGTTGCACAGACAGACCCATGCAGGGACACACATAGCTGTCTATAGAAGTGGTTGCACAGACAGACCCAGGGACACACATAGCTGTCTATAGAAGTGGTTGCACAGACAGACCCATGCAGGGACACACATAGCTGTCTATAGAAGTGGTTGCACAGACAGACCCAGGGACACACATAGCTGTCTATAGAAGTGGTTGCACCACCAAAACAAATATGAGTACTTGTTCCACCACGGTGATGAATAGACTCCAAACTCCAAACGGAGTCAGCAAGAGGCACCACAAAACACAATAATATTAGCCTTTTCACGGGTGGTTGCTATGCCAACCTTTGTGGTGACAAGGGAGTCAATCTGCAACCTTTCTTGCTGATGCCGCTTATGTAACCACCAACATAACCTATTCTGTTCTTTGCTGTCAATTCAGAGATGTCAATTCTGAAAAAGAAAATAATAAAAGTGGCCAAAAAAAGTGACCATTAAAGCATCAATTTCAAAACTATCTAAAATATCTGATCTACAAAGCTCACAACATGTTGCGACGTGACGCGTCGTGGGCTTGCAGATCTGCGATCTTCGCTATTTTTGTAAATGAATGCACATAGTACAGTAACATTTTTGATAGCGACCGCACCTATAACCACATGCCCACAATAGGGACAATCATGGTGAAAGTGCTTAATGAATGCATGGACACGGACAAGAAAACGTGCGTCACGTGTGTGTGTGTGTGTGTGTGTGTGTGTGTGTGTGTGTGTGTGTGTGTGTGTGTGTGTGTGTGTGTCACATAATATGTCACATGCAGATGGGCGTGAATTGAGAGTGAGCATTGCCAAGCTGAAATTAGATTAATCTGCAAACAAAACAGCATAGCATTCAGAGATGGAAAATGTATAATAAAAGAGCTGAATTTGAGGTTAAACTAGAGAAAAAGTGCCCCTCGGGGCAACAGGTCTCCACCAGGGCAGGTCAGGTTGTGGCCTCCTAGTGGCGCTATAATAGGCCAATTGGCCAATGTGAAAAGGGATTTGTTCTTATGACTTTGATGGCGATTTGAGGCATTTTGTTCAAAACATTCTTTTGCAAAGAATCCACCTGTTGGTGGCGCTATAACAGGCCAATGTGAAAAGGGTGGGATATATTCCTCAGCCTAGTAGGAAAGTCTGTGAAAGACTTCACGTAAATTGTATGCTGCGTTTGAGGCTTTTCTTTTAAAACGGGCCAAAACATACTCTCTCCCCATGCCTTCGGCCTGGTGGAGACAATGAGAAGGTATTAGGGTGGGGGGGAGATTACCATCCACTGGGACAGAGGGACCCCCCAAGTGACACACGCCCCTGGACATCACTTGGGGCCATTATGGACACTTGAATGCTGCTGGCATGTGCGTCACCAATGTCCCCTATAGCAATGTGAGTTCTATAGAAGGTTGATTACGACTATACCCGCTGGGAACAACGGGAAGTGGTTTTGAATCACACAGGACACCACCCCAGGCAAGGTGCTCTACTGCCTCACACACCTAACACCTGAATCAAAATTATCCCTTAAAGAAGGGCCACGTACAGTACGTCACCTTCTTTGATCATGTTTAGGAGCCAGGACACAAGAAACACTTTCCTGGGGATTGTATGTGTGTAATATTTTACTCATTTTACCCATGACCGAAACATGTCATGAAAATGTGGTCGCACATCCTTCCTGGACTACATGTTGTCTCAGTAAGACAGCCCACGTGGTGTGTGGTCATTGAAGGAATTCCACAATCCAGTCAAATCCTAGTTAAACTGGGGGGGTCCTTGAAATTAAACGGGTTGAGAATCACTGCTAGAACCGTGAAAATATTCTCTCATGGGGGTCCTTGGCATATCTTTTTAAATGGGTGTCCGCGGGCTAACTAGTCTCAATTTGTGGGTCCTTGACTGAAAAACGTTGGGAACCAGTCCACTGGTGCAGACAATGATCCTAGCATCTGTCTATAGCTAACGTGGTATACCACAATCACATTCTTAAGTAATCTACGAAACTAAAACATGAGAACAAAATGACCAAGAAAGTGTCTGCATGCAGTATAGCAGCCATACTGTATGTTGCTCATCCGCGAGCATCAATCTAAAGAAAAAATGGCAAGAAAGAGATACAGAGAGAGTGGTGTATACGTGCTAGACTCAGGGTGAGGTAGAGTCTAAGCAGGTGAAGGCTTTAGAGATTTGTCACGAAGGATATTTGTCTTCACAGTCTGTTCAAACACCCACATCCAAAAAACAACACATAGCACATAACACCAAGACAATACAGAAAATATGAGGTCCCTAGTACTGTATACTGTACAGAACCATCCCATCATACATGTACGTTGTATACAGAACCATCCCATCGGCTGGGCAGTTTGTTTAATGCCGCGATGGCTGAGGGGACAAAACTCCTATACTCACACGGACCTTTTTCCATGGCAAGGTTCTGTATACTATCTCTGTGATAGATGAGATAGCTAGACTGATCATCTCCATTTCACACACAGGGACAGCATTGTGTCGCGTCTAATCCTACCGGAGAGTTACTCGATGGTGGGGCTATCTATATGTGACCAAATTTGACTGAGGGACTGCCATCATTTTTTTTCATGTCATATGAAAGCAGGGAATCATAGCTTCAAATTTACATATTGGTTGTTCAGTTTGACCCACCAGTGTAGGAGATATGCCTTATAGAGTAATGTCTTGCAGATAAACAGCGAGTTGAGAAAACAGGCTTGAAAGGTTCAATTCTGTGGTCTCTAACATTACACCTATAGCTACATGTTTAAGCATTTATTTCACACTAGTCCTTACCCGTTGTGAGATATTTGCCCCCCCCCCCCTTGTGGCCGTGACTGTGCCCGGGTGCGTTTGTAATTGACTAATAAATTAATTAATAATCATTAATGTGTCAAATCGAAAAAAGGGCTTCGTTACGCCCTCAATATGCATATGGTCAATGCCTGTGTGAAAAGTGGGACTGATTGGTGCAGGCAATAAGGAGTTACGGCACTGTTTCTGACAGACACACACGGACACACGGACACACACTCAGACATTCGGTTAATTATAGTATGATGTCGATTTCAGCTCTGACACTTATTTCAGACATGCTCTAGTATGTGAAGAGTCTGCCTGTGCTAAAAAAAATCTCCTCTGGTGAAAAGCTGGAATTTGCAGGGTGCAGTACTTAGTTTAGACAGTTTTTGGTTTAGACTAGTCATTGGTTAGACCAGTCATTAGTCCTACAACTACAACCTATCTCAAACCCTCACCCTCAACCTAACCTCCCACGGGGCAGCACACCTAAACCTAACCTTAACCCATGTCTAACCAATGACTAGTCTAAACTAAGTATGCACCCCAAATTTGCATGCCCAAAATAGGTGCTTTATACCCCAGACATAGAACAAGGGAACGGTGAGGATTTGTCTGATGAACTCTGCCACGGAACTACACAATAGCAGCTTTAAACGTCATAATTATGTTTAAAGCTGTTCAAAAGCGCTGCATTTCCAGTGTATTTCAAGTCAACACGTACAGTATTGACACGTGCGGTGCAGTATGAGAACAACCCGTGCGGAGCACATTAGCCTTAATTACTCTATGAATGTTTCATGTGCATAGTTGAATAAATCAAAGCCGGATCATTACCTGGATTCCTCGTCCCTGGCGATCAACAGAGACATGTGATTGGAGAAGGACGCTGTCCGTAAGATCTCTACTGCCCTATCAGGAAACAGAAGAGAGACGTCAGACGTGTCCAGCCGACCTGCCGGCCAGTGTTCCACAGTACCATTCGGTCCGACAAAAAGACTATGCAGACTATAACGGCAGAGATTAAAATAGGGTGCATTTTGCATCCCAAAACGCAGTTTATAGTTGAGGGGCGCAATAAAACCTCTGCATCCACGGGATGCACTGTACTGTACTACTGTACCGTTTTTTATTCTAGTTTATTTTGCTAGCTTTAGTTATAATAATAATTTCTTCTTCTGTTTTATCTACATGAATATAACCACATTATAACCATATGAAATGAAATGGGAGTTAAATGCTGCAATTTGTAAAAATGGCAAAATATGACTCCTATAAACGTCGTTGAAGTGGGACTCGTCTAAAAGACCATCCCTGCATCCCGGGACTCGCCTATTATGACACGCCCCAAAACAGGCATTGATTGTTTTCTTATCGATATTGTTTTGAGGGGCTATAATGCCCAGCTTTGAGTGTTTGTGAAAGCACAAACGTTGTGTAAACACAAAGGTGAGGACGCAAACTGCGATTGGCCGGCGTGATTGGGTGGGAGATGTGCCATTGGTTGAGAATGATCAGATGATGTATGATGACATATGAGGATAAGAGGGCCCCTCACTTCACGCGGGTGTGATTTGTACTACTGATTGTTGCACTACACCACACCTGTCATTGGTGACTCCAACCAAGCTGACGTCATTGACGTCCAAAAGCAGGTCACCGGACTTAAGCCTACCTAGAGAGAGAGAGAGAGAGAGAGAGAGAGAGAGAGAGAGAGATGAGAGTGTGTGTGTGTGTGTGTGTGTGTGTGTGTGTGTGTGTGTGTGTGTGTGTGTGCGTGCGTGCGTGCGTGCGTGCGTGCGTGCGTGCGTGCGTGCATACACACACTCTTGCGAGTCTTGCTCAAGGACACTTCAACACTAACTCCGGGGGAGCCCGGGATCGGACTGCGCTCTACCGGACAAGTATAAATCAACGGACGGACGGACAGACAGACAGACAGACAGACAGACATGTTCCTATACCGTACCGTCCAGGTCAGCCAGTCCACCAGGGATCACCCGCTTGATAAATATGCCAAAGTCATCTCCCGTTGAACCCCATCGGTAACCACCGAGTATCTTCACACCTGAGGACAGCAAGATCACATGAAAACACCTTGCATGGAATCTACAGTAGTAGTAGTAGTAGTAGGGGGGGAGGGGGCACGGTGGCACAGTTGGTAGTGCTGTCGCCTCACAGCTAGAAGGTCCTGTGTTCGATTCCCGCTGGGGACGCTGTGGGCACTGGCGGCGTGTTCCCTCCTCCGCGTCATCAGTGCCCATACCCGAGGCGGGGGTTGGCGATAGGGCCTTTCTGTGTGGAGTTTGCATGTTCTCCCCGTGTCCCCTATAGGGTAGATACCCTCACAAAAACATGCCGTAATCCTGGTCTCTAAAACTACCTCCCCCTGGCCAGCCGGGGCGCCTGATGGAGGGGGGAAGGAACTGGTCGGAATAACGTGTCCCTTCCACGCGCTACGTCCGTCCGGGGAAATCCCCCTCTGTCAGGTGAAAAGAAGCAGCTTGGACTCCTCATGCATAGAAGGAGGCATGAGGTCAGTCCGCTGCCCCCCCAGGTTGGCAGAGGAAGTGTAGCGCCCAGGATTACATTAGATAATTGGCACTGGGTGAAAAGAAAACTGGGTTACAAAATCGTGGGATAAAAAAAAAGAAAAAAAAAAGAGAGGAGAGGAGGGGCATTTGCATTTCTTTAACCAAATGCTGCATCAGAGGGCAGTTGTTTTACAGACGGGAAAAAGGGCAGGGGCTGAAGCCCCCTTTGATGTCTATGTGTGCACGTCCCTGGTAGTGGTAGTAGTAATAGTAATAGCCAATCTCCTGTTTCTGTAGCGTGAGGCAGCTTGATGTACAAGTACACCCCCTGGACATGACGCTAGTATGTCGCCGGGACTTACCCCCCAATCCAACCAAGCAGGGAGCACTGGATCCCATTTTTAGAGTCTTTGGTATGACTCGGCCAGGGATTGAACCCCGACCTCCCAGTCTCAGGGCGGACACTTTAACCACAAGGCCACTGAGTTTGTTTGTACGCATATGAGGCCTTTGTTATGTTTCACCAGTTTCAATTGAAACGGGCCTCCACCCTCAGGGGGGCCTCCGAGCTCCAACTGACTGTCAGGCGTCAGTCCGCCACCCTTGGCCCTCTCTCTCGCTCATTTGCTGCGTCACTCTCTCCCACGCCGTTAAGTTACACCTATTTCCTGTTAATAACCTGGGTAAAAGGTGCGGCATTGGGAGGTAAAGGGGAGACACTTGTGAAGGCACAATAGGATGAGGAGAGGTGTTGTTGCTGCGTAAATGCGTGCAATATTATACAGTCAAAACTATTTGTATCAATATGCCTGTATCAACTCAATATGCCTGTATAAAGAGAATAATTATTTCAAAGGTATATATGGGGGCCTCATATTTGGTCTTGAAACGGGCCTCCAGATTCCTATAAGGCCGCCCCTGTTTGTACACAAGACAATTGTATTCTTACCAAGTCCGGTCTTGCAATCACACAGCTCCAGTCTCTGAACGGCCCTGTAGATCCCGTGAGGGGCCATGGCGGTCCTGCAGACAAAGAGACAAATAGCACCTAGTCAATGCATTATTAGCCTCGGAAACCCAGACGTTTTTATTTCCAGGGAGAAAAAAAAGTCTGGGTCTGAGTCCACTTCAATTCGGCATAGAGTAGCGCAAACATTGCTCACTCTCTGCTGATTTCTGATCGTCTACACCTTTGTTAAATTAACACACACACGGCCGCACACATGTACACACACACACACACTCCTCTCTCTCTCTGTCGCTCTAAGTAATTAGTCTCATGTCGCGCAGCTGCGCATAGTTTCTCCAGGCGGATCCTGCCGGGAACTGCCTATGCCATAAAAAGCATAGGTGAGTTCCAGGCTAATGCATTATTAACCAACCGCTGTACTCCCCAACGAGCGAAAATAGACAATCTGCATTTGTCGAACCCGCGGCGCGTGGTGACTGAGCTCGTCAGATCTGCTATTTCCGCAGAATGTTTTGACGAATGTGCATCCATTTTTGGATCGGATCTGAGATTAATACACAAAATGATTCACATTGGGGCTAGCTTGGCCTACTGGCAGTATGACATTGAAGTTTGATGCTCATTGGGCATGTGGTTTACAGACAGACAGACAGACAGACAGACAGACAGACAGACAGACAGACAGACAGACAGACAGACGTCCCTCTTGTGTTGGATCAGGCTGTCTGCTGTAAAGCATAATAGAGTGCTTGCTATATGGCCACTGTGATGATTGATCTGACACGACACGTACTGTATAGGCTACTGTATGACAATGGTTCTCAAAGTGGAGAACCATTAGACGTAAAATGAGGAAAAGAACGCTGTGTGGAACAATGTGGAACACTTAAAAGACCCGTTGATGAATAAAATAACTTAAATATGCAAAGTCGGGGGAGGCTTTGCCTTCAACCTATCGGTGAATGAAAGTGACACTTTCACTCAAATCAATCAAATCAATCAATCAAACAACATAATGACAAGGAAACATCCCATTACTCTGAAAATGACCAGGGCCTCCAGCCCTTTCCTGCGTATATTTTCCTTCCTTCCTTCCTTCCTTCCTTCCTTCCTTCCTTCCTTCCTTCCTTCCTTCCTTCCTTCCTTCCTTCCTTCCTTCCTTCCTTCCTTCCTTCCTTCCTTCCTTCCTTCCTTCCTTCCTTCCTTCCTTCCTTCCTTCCTCCCTCCCCCCTCTCTTCCCCCTGTCTCCTCCTCTCAAACTAAAGTTATCAAATCATAACAGGTTTTTGAGCATGTCTGTGTCTGTCAGGCACCGTATGTCTGATCTGTCTGTCTGTCATCAAATCATAACAGGTTTGTGAGCACGAGTCTTTCTGACTGTCTGTCTGTCTGTAGGTCTGTCTGCCTGTCTGTTCAAAGTGTTTCCACTGAAAATTAATGCATTGGTTTAGAACTAGTGATGGGAGATTAAACTGATGGGTAATCGGTATCAGCGAAATAATATGCAGTTTTTTATTTATTCATCTTTGTTTGTTTGCTGCTTCCGCCTTTATTTTATATGTTTTATAGAGGGACAGACAGTAGGCTGACAGGAAATGGGGAGAGAGATGGGGGAGTGACATGCAGTAAAGGCCTTTATTTTATATGTTTTATAGAGGGACAGACAGTAGGCTGACAGGAAATGGGGAGAGAGATGGGGGAGTGACATGCAGTAAAGGCCGTCGGGATCGGGAGTCGAACCCGCGGCACACTGCCAGGCTCGGACTATACCGGCCAAGGTGCCTGGACCACTGAGCCACGGCCAAGGCCTAACATGCCGGTTTTAGCAGATATTTTATTTTATAATAATTATGTTGAAAGACAAATTAAAAGGGCCTTTTGTTATGATGAAGGCTGCGAATTATATCTGCGTCTTCTGGGGAAGCTTTGAAAATAAGAGTCAGCGTCAAACATTTTTAAATAAACATTCTACATTCAAGCTGTTTATGTTGGGATATGGGCCATGGCCAACATTTCAATGATGGTGCATCCCTAAATTTGGAATAAAGAGGCATTGCTTTTTATTTTATGTTTATGAGTTTATGAGCCTTTTTTCAGAATGGTATTTTCTTAATACAGAATGAGAACATATTGACATTGGTTATATCGGTAATTGGCCATAACAGCAATTCATTACATCGCCCGCCCCCTTTCATGACTACACCAGGCCCAGGAAAGAATTCCCAATAAATTTTTCCCATAGACATTTCAAAAAGTTAATCAGAACCCAGTAAATCAGAACCCAGAACAGAACCAAAAAAAGAACGTCTGAAGTTTTATTTATTATTGAATTGAAAATGTCTCTATAAAAGCCTTAATTGTGTTCATAATAAAGTAATCAATGGAATAATGGCGAAAGATCATCGATAGTTGCATCGATAAACGGAGCAGAGGGCGAGACAGGAAACAACTAAACAGCAAGTTGTAAAGCTCTCAGCATCCGGCCGGACATTGAGGACACAGAAACAGCTCTCAGCATCCGGCCGGACATTGAGGACACAGAAACAGCTCTCAGCATCCGGCCGGACATTGAGGACACAGAAACAGCTCTCAGCATCCGGCCGGACATTGAGGACACAGAAACAGCTCTCAGCATCCGGCACAGTCACAGAAACAAAACACTGTTGACAAAAAAGACCAAGGAAAAGAGACACGGATTCTACTTACCAGACCAGTACAGTAACAACAGCCCATCCAATCTCTCCGTGTCCCAATGTAGGAATGATGGCATCTCACTGGCAGAGACCACACACACACACACACATACACACACACACACACACACCAATATTGAGTTGTTTGGAGGAAGACAACATGAGATGAGATAAGATGAGACAGCAGCAGTGGTTTAAACCAGGTGCGTGTGCGGCTGTGCGTGTGTGCTGTGTGGACAGGACACGGGCAGAGAGACAGAAATAGAGATGGAAATCCGACTAGACAGATAAAAACACAGGCTACCTTTCCTTGTTAATCCATTTTGATAGTCATGTCACTGAGCCACACACACACACACACACACACACACGCACACACACACACACACACACGCACAATTCTGCTGCGTGAGCTGTAAAGACACAGACAGTCACACCACATAATCTCTCAAGACAGGTTTCCATTTGTTTTATTTTTACCAGAACTCCCGCAGATTGTATAAAACATGATTGCCAGATTACTAAAACGTGCGTAGATTGCGTAGTAGCCCACACTAAATGCATCCAAATGAATAATGTCAACCCATAACCTCGTTATGTTTTTGATATATATTGTCTATAGTCATAGCACGCCATAGTACATTATGTATAGCATAGTAGTAAATATGTATAGTTTATATGTATAGTGTATGTATAGTTTCATTATATAGATATTCCACTGTTACTCTCTTAGCTTACGCATGTTTCATGATAAAATGCTTTTTTGTGATGTATTCCCATGCTTTTGTTCTTGCTTAAATGTAAGTCGCTCTGGATTAAGAGCGTCTGCTAAATGCCTACATTGTAAATTGTAAATTGATATGTCGTGGATATGCTTGTCCAGAGAGAGTAGTCTACCAGAGAAGACAAAACCATTGCATTGCAATAATGACCTGACCGGAGTGCCATTGTTGTCACTCAAACGTCCAGAAACCATATTCTTCTGAAATCAGTTTTTTTTAATTATGGTTCTATAGACCCAACCATCCGCTCCATGGGCGGCAGTGACATCAAAGAAACAGAGGAATTGTAGTAGGGATGCACGATTAATCAGTAGCATAATCGGAATCGGCCATAAAAATGCCATATAGGTATCGGATCGGTCTCAAAATAATACAGATTATTTAATCGGTTTTTACCAGCAAATTGTTTTTTAAATACAAAAAAAGGAAAAAGAAATCATCAGTGAGTTCAATATAAATCAAAAGTGTCTAGTACCTCTAATTTAGAACAAAAGCCACATCAAATAGGATGTAAAATCTTAAGTACAAATAAACTTAACATTTCTCTACATTTAATTTGTGTACTCATCTCATTCAGTAGTCATGTTCAGTTGTGAAAACAGACACTTGGAAAAGAGTATAGGCTATTTATTGATTGATTGAATACTTTATTAACAGGCTTGGGCCAAGCTCCTACTTCCTAGGATTGTTTTCATTGTGGTCCTCTGTATAATATCGGAATCGGTATCGGCAGATATGACCCTGCAAATAATCGGAGATCGGATATCGGTCATAATTTCATAATCGTGCACCCCTAATATGTAGTCAGTAGCAGAAAGGACTTCCTGACAAGGAATTGACAGGCCTGGAGTGCTTATAATGAACTACATCGTATATGGCAGTCAGACATCTCAAGAGCTACCAAGATCAACCTGTTCAAAGCCTGTGTGGAAAGTATCCTTCTTTATGGTGCCGAAACATAGAAATGAATGACGAGTTTCGGGATCGTCTTGACGGAACATACACAAGACTGAAGACTCCTCATGTGTGTCCAGAACCTCTCATGGAAGCTCAGATTCATGGAGGCATCATCCCTCCCATCGCAGTTGTTGTGACAGAAAGAAGACTGCGTTTTGCTGGACACTGCCACAGAGCAAAATACCTGGTCATTCTGTGGAGACTACCCTGCCTTACTGCATGCCTATCAAGACTCGAGGCACAAGACCACTCACATTCCCAGATGTTCTGAGTAGGGACAATGGCTGTGAATGAACTTGGTGTGACAATGAGCAACAGAGACCAGTGGAAGCAGACACCCTGATTGTATAGTCGCGTTTCAGAAGCGTAATTCTCTCCTCCAGGCACCTCCATTTTTGTCTCCACCAGGCCGAAGGCATGGGGGGAGAGTATGTTTTGCACTCCGTCCGTCCGTGTGTCCGTCCGTGTGTGTGTGTGTGTGTGTGTGTGTCCGTCCGTCCGTGAGCAGCTAATCTCGGCCACCGTTAACCCGGTCGATGCCAAATTTTGCACACACACTCCCTGGATGCCAACGATGAACCTCTGCCCCAAACTTTCCAGAACGGCCTGTTATAGCGCCACCAGGAGGCCGCTTTGTGCAAAACAAGTTTTTGCACAGCACACCTACAGATTTTGTCCAAACATCACGCAAATTGGTACACAGTCTCTCTAGAGCCATTCAACCAAACCGGTCTTTCAGATTTCTCAGACTCCATCCTGATTGGTTAAGATTGGCTTCCAAAGTTCACAGGAGTGCTCAGTTTCAAACAAAATGCTGCAAATCATGAACACATTGCGTGATTTCCGTGAAATTGTGCACCCACATTCCCACTAGGCCCAGGACGAAATGCCACATGAACAATTTCAACTCAGCCTCAAGGTGGCGCTATAACTGGCCGAAAAGTGTTTTTACCTCTAACTGCACGGATCTGTGGATAACTTGGTGGAGACCTGTGCCCAGAAGGGCACTTTTTCTAGTCTCCTCTGTGTTGGTCTGGCCTCCCCTCTCTCAGCAGCCTCTGTTTGGACCTCCGTCAGTCGTTGTTGGTCCTTCACCTGGCGCAGGAAAATCCAGATGGATGGATGCTGCCTCTGGAGTGCCGCATTCCACTTCTGATGAAAACCTATAAACCATGACAAAAGGAGGAAGACACACGGCTGTTTAAAAGTGCACAAAACAATATTTATTTACAATATATTCAAACAATACTACAGGTGGGGTGTGTTACAATTTTACAATTTACAATTTAGGCATTTAGCAGACGCTCTTAATCCAGAGCGACTTACATTTAAGCAAGAACAAAAGCATGGGAATACATCACATAAAAGCATTTATCATGAAACATGCGTAAGCTAAGAAAGTAACAGTGGAATATCTATATAATGAAACTATACATACACTATACATATAAACTATACATATTTACTACTATGCTATACATATGTACTATGGCGTGCTATGACTATATACAATACAATTATAGTGCTGTCAGTAGATCAGTGGTGTAAGTGAGTGGATGTGTGGTGAGTATAGTGTGGGGTGTTGAATGGTGCAAACAAATGCTGCTGCTCTCATGGAAGGAGAGAGAGAGAGGTGTGGGCAACACCCTGCCATTTATAGAGCACCCTGGGCCAGGTGCTCCCAATGCACTGATTGGCTCCCCAATTGGCCAACCTGTAGGGCTGGTGAAGGCAAAGACAGTAGGCAGCGCAGACCCTGGTAGGCCAGGCTACAGAGCGCAGACCCTGGTAGGCCAGGCTACAGAGCGCAGACCCTGGTAGGCCAGGCTACAGAGCGCAGACCCTGGTAGGCCAGGCTACAGGGAATGTGACAGTCAACAAAAACAACAGGAGCTCTCGAACAAGGTTCGTTTGACTATGCATGATGCACCTCATGGTACCACAGCACCTCAAAGGCCCTTAAAACAAGTATCCAGACTTCCCAAAACAAACAGGTTTATACTACTTGGCCTTAGGCCTACTCCCAGAACCCACCTCACCCCTGCCCATTTGAATAAGATGGAATGGCTTAGGAAAGTTATATAGGGTTGAGCAACTTGCAATGGCACTGGTCTACAAGATTTGCTAACACCACCAAGATACCCATGTACCTGTCAAAATACTTCCTTTAATGCCAATGATGATGACAATCTCAACAATTAACACAACATTTGCATAGCAGGGTGACTGACAGGATAATTCCAATTAAAACTAACATACCCTGTGAGTCTAGTAACTCGTGTTGTTTTAGTTTGATTGATTGAAATATTTATTTACAGTTTGCAGAATTACAGTACATTTCAAGCACAAACTCAATACAAAGACTGTTAACTGTGAGTGGATGACCCAATTAAGCATTAAACTTGTTTACAAGAGGATCCACCATGTTCAATTCATCAAAACTTTTAGAGACGTGAAAATACTTATATATAGTCAAAGAACAGAACAGGATTTCATCATAAAGGTGGTAAAAAGGGAAAATAAACTTATACAGTGAGGGGGAAAGGGGGGGGGGGGGCGGTTGGCATCTCTCTTCTCTGTGTGTGAAAACCTCCATGCAACACAATTTTTATCCGTGAGAGAGATACCATAAATGTACCAAACATATATGTATTTTAACGTTAAATAAATACCGTTTCTGACTTGTTTCCCAAACTATGCCCAGCCAGCTGCAAGGAATCAAGTTACGTTGCCTGTAATGAGAACGGAGCTACACGAGGTGTCGCCCAAAGCACTACTAAAATCAATGTCACACACAGACAGTGTATGACAGGTACCTTTACGCCTTTAAAAGCATTTTAAGCGCGTCTGTGTAAGCCTAAGCCTAAGTAGCCGCAAGCAACTCTTAGATCCTATTTTTAATATCTGGAATCCAGATCCAGTTGGTTACGGCGGCTGTGAGCAGACGGAACTGTCATTGGCGGAACCACTGTGAGTGTGACCGAGTCTGTGGGGAAATAGTGGGGGACATGTAAGCGGTTGCACACACAGCTCCTTGTGTTTATTATTAGTGTGTCATTATTGTAAAATGTTCATCGTCCATGACAGACAGTATAAGAGGGATTTTATGAGCTGATTTATCTGGATTTTCATCCGACCAGGTAATTGTTGCGTATTGAACTGATTGACAAGACAATAGGGCGTTCATTTGACCTCTTGTTCCCCTACTTCAGGTCTGACTTGTGTGTTAGCATCAGCATGCTAACAGCTAGCTGCTGGAAAAAGAGCCCAGTGACTCTCTGTGGTTAATTAATAGTTGACCCAGACTGTCTGTCTGCAAACGTTTGAACACAAACGAGCTGTTTTACACAACTTGAATCTTTTGATGTCGCCCACTGATCTTATCTTAGAAGAATGGACTGTCTGCTACTACAGACTGTTAGCCCTCCAAGCAGAACCCAAATGCTACTGAAGTTTCTGACATTTGTTCGACCCAGTGCATTGGGTCCTGTTCCTCGTCGTCCATGCCACCTGATTAAAACATTTACTGGCTCATGTTTACATGTTAAAACGCCTCCCCGCGGTCTTTGACGATATTCTTCAGTATGAGGCTTTCTGAATATGTAAAGTATAAGTACACATACATACCTTTGCGAATATCTCCTGTGGCGCGGAAGCCGTTAAGTATTTTTAATATATGTTTGCCCGATTTGGAAGCTTGGATTCTTCTTGTTTATTGACACCTCATTGTACCGCCTATCTGGCTAGCTAGTGGCGCTATAGCTATGACACAGCAGATCAGAGGCAGGGACGTAGCCTCACAAGCCAACCGCACACCGGGAGGCGGTACAATAAACGGTAAACAAACAAGAAGAAATAAAGCGACCAAATCGGTCAAACAAAGATTAAAAATACTTAACGGCTTCCGCGCCACAGGAGATATTCGCACCGGGATGTATAGCTACTTAAAGTTACCGAATTCAGAATAACTCAAGGAAAATAATGGCGTCACATGCCGCGGGGCCTATTTTAGAGAGAATCTCCACATCCGCATTTAGGAATTTCCATACGAAAATACAGTAGCGAGCAGGGACCCAACGTAAAACTCAACAAAATATCAAAAAAGTTTTACGTAGGGTCCCGAAAGGGGCTAACAGACTGTCTGCTACAGAGGACAGATCAGTGTGATGATCTGACTGCACTGGAGAAGCTAGGATTTTCAACCAATACTGCAGTGTAGATACAGTAGGTGGAAAGCCTGGTGACATGAGGTTGCAGTGTAGACAAGACAGTCTGTTGATGAAAGTGCTGTATTAGAAATTATTATTTATTTGATAATGCATTTATGTATCACTTTAATGATTAGCCCCACAAGTCAGAACCCAATGGTACTGAAGTTTCTGACATTGTTGAGGCCCAGTTACCATGGGGTCCTGTTCCACCGCTACCCTGCCACCTGGTACGCGAACATAAATAAACATAAATACCTTCGGTAACGTAGTTTCTGCGCCGTTTGAGGGCTTCTGTTCGTTTGAGTGATTCAACGTAGTTTACGTAGTTTTGTTTTGTTTTGTTTGACCGATTTGGAAGCTTTGATTCCTCTCTTCCAACCCCGCAGCGGGAGGCGGTACAATAAACGGTCAATAAACAAGGAAGGAAGAGAAGAATCAAAGCGACCAAATCGGTCAAACAAAGATACTTAACGGCTTCCGCGGCACAGGAGAATTCGCAGCGGTATCCGTTGTAACTTAGAGCTCTTAGAATCAGAATCACTCAAACGAACAGAAGCCCTCAAACGGCGCAGAAACGACGTATTTGACGGTATTTATGTCTGCGTTCTATCATTTCCATACGAAAACACATCAACGCACAGGGACCCAATGGGTCGGCCCGGTTCGGCACGATAGATTGGGCTGACCCAGGGGGTTCCGAGAGGGGCTATTTAATGATGTAGCTGGTAAAGGTGAGGCTGTTTTTAACGACTTAACGGGTAGATGAACCTATGTGTAATTTATCAGTTAATTTAAGATTCTGAGTAACTAAAGTTGTAGCCTCGGTACCAGGCTTTAATTTTTGTTGGTGCAAAAATTGAAAGCCTGGAGGAACGCATTGGCCGCTCTGGTCTAAAAGTGGGAGTCAACCCTTCCGGGTGGGCGTCGCTCCAAATGATGTGACGTGCTGCACTAGGGGGGGGAGGAGGGGCCGGGGGTGACGGACAGATCGATGAGATCCAATCAGGGCGTGCGCAAATCTCAGCCGCGACCCGCCCCTCTAGACCAGAAACCTAACACGTTAGCTCAGGCTACTAAAGTTGTAATAATTGTACAATAGTTGACCTAGCCCCTTTCGGGACCCCCGTAAAGTTTCTGACATTTGGATGTTTACTTTACGGAGGGTCCCTCTGCAGCTCGATCGTAAGGCGACAATAGAACGCAGCTGTACATAACCTCTGGCTTTGGGTGGTGGTGAGATGTTTCAAAAGAAGCATATATCTGCTATAGGAGACAACGGAAACTTCAGCTCATTTTCATTTGGAGCAGAAGAAGCCGTTAAGTATTTTTACTTTGTTTGACCGTTTGGCTGCTGTGAAATTCTGTCTTCCTTCCATCCTTGACTTCCTCATTATTAACATCCCATTGTACCGCCTCCCGCACCGACAGTGACTATAGCTGCGCGTCCCTACGTTCCTGCCTCTGATCTGTTCTGTCGCAGCTAGCCAGTTCCAGTGCTGGAGGCGGTACAATGGGATGTCAATAAGGAAGTCAAGGAAGGAAGTCGAAGAGAGAATTTCACAGCAGCCAGATTAAAATTATACTTAACGGCTTCTGCTCCAAATGAAAATTCACAGAGTTTCCCGTTTCTCGCCTATAGCAGATATATGCTTCTTTTGAAACATCTCACCACCACCCAGAGTCCGCAGCACGGCCTTTTCCGACGGTATGTACAGCTGAGTCCTATTGTGGTTCTTAGGAACTGCAGAGGGACCCTCTGTGAAGTAAACATCCAAATGTCAGAAACTTTACGGGGGTTCCGAGAGGGGCTATAGTTGACCCTGAGATGTGTAGACGTGTAGAAGTATAAATACAAATGGAAAAAATATATCTTAAGTGAACCGCAAAATTGTATTCAAGTACAGTACTTAAAATATACTTGGTAATGGTTGTACTAGGCTATACCACTGGTTCTCAATGTGACCCCCAGGGGTCCTTGAGGGGTTCCAGTTATTATTCTCAATTTTAGGAACCAAATGGACCCTTATGGGGAGGATTTTACCATGTACATTGGGGTCCCAGTCCAGCCTTGCAGTGGCCAGACGTGAATATGACAAAAAAGGCCTCCACGCAGTGTGATGATATTAGCCATGGCCCATAGGTATGGCCAAGCCAGGCTGGCCAGGACATGGGATATGATTTTGTTTTACCTCTGACTGGTCAGAGATAAAACAAAATCACTGAAGTGCTCTATCATCATGACGTTACGTAAAATGTCGATTTGCTCAGACACATGTGACGTAAATTCTCCATTCATTGCCAATGGGAATGTAATCGTGTAGGACAAAAATAGCCGATTTGCACATGACGTAAACTAAATTCTCCGTTTATTGTCAATGGGAATAGAATGTTTGTGTAAGACGAAAATCGACGCTTAATAGCTGAATATAGGAGGAGGGGCTACCACACCTCAAAAAACAGAATGGTCCATCCATGCATGGTTCTAAATGCATTTCAAACTGGTGGTCCTTGAAATTAAAAAGGTTGAGAATCAGTGCATGTACAGAATGACGTCCAGATGTATGTAGCATATGATGTGAATATATCTGCCCTACTAAAACAAACAGTAGTGATCCCTTTTGAGTTTGTAAAGGTCCTTTAATATATTATACTGTATGATATAATGTGTCCCAAAACAAGCAGATCTACAAGTTTTACAACACTGCTGTTCATCATGTTACATACATCACCATCATATGGTTACTGTAGAGATTGAATGATTCCAGACATCATATTTGGGCCATAATAGTCAACGACCTCACAGATTCTAATCCATATATGGACATGGATGTACAGAAAAGAAATAGTTGACCCGAGATTCCACATTTGGGCATGGATGACGTCTCATGATGACAGGAGCAAAACGCAGTCAGCAGGCACGCATTCAGTCAGAGATAGTTCGACGTGCACCCATTTGGCTCTGAGACATCGCCACCTGGCGACTTCATAAACCGGTTAGACTTGGATAGAACATCACTACAGCGGCGGTCCAACCCGGAAGAATCATCGTTATTGTCACATCGCAGGTTTACACGTGAACATGTAATGAGTGACATTTTTGTGCATTGTTTTTGATTGTTTCCAGAAAGAAAGAAAGAAAGAAAGAGAAAAGGTGCCAGGTGGGGCTTGGGCAAGGGAAGGAGGGGAGAAAAAATAAAGAATCAAAGGAGACAACAAGGTATCTAATATATATTTACACATAGCATATTATCCAATCCATCCAAACATTATGTACACAAGGTTTAGAAATAAGGTGTGTGAGTGTAGCAGCTGGTATATACTGTTCATGGCATTAGTGCAAGAAGAGTATCCGTATATTGTATATTAGGGCATTAAGCAACTAGTCGACTATTCAACTAGTCGACTAGTAAATCCACTAGTCGACCTTTGTTGGTACTAGTTGTCTAAAAGAAATCCCCCGATTTCGTAGGCCTCAAGATCGGGTAGATAAAGTTATAGTCACCAATGTACCTAATACATTACATAATAGGTAGTTAAAGAACTAGTCGACTAGTAATCTACCTAGTCAACTACCGGTAGTAAAAATTACTAGAAGTGAATGCCCTATTGTACATGAGATTAAAGTTGTGTCAAGTTCAACCACATGGTCCACAAAAGGTTGCTTTTCTGGTCGAATCCAGTGGGTTGAGGAAAACAAAAGTCCAAGCCAAGGTCACCCGTACACAGACAACACTCTTCTTGTCCCTCCAGGTGAGTGTCCAGCAGTCTAACCCCGCGTGTGGTGGACATAGAGCGGCCTGTGGCGGCGGCCATGCTGCTGTCTGCCCTCGGCCGCCGGTCCCTCCTCTTCTGTCCCGGGAGGAGCCCTGCTGTGCCGCTGCGGTGCCTCCGGTCGTCCCTCCTCCTCCGCTGTGAGGGCGCCAGGGCCGCGCACGGTCAGCGGCGGCCACAACAACCAGAGCACTCCCTCCTGTCCGCGCCGTTCAGCGTGCAGACGCGAGGCGCCAAGACCGGCCACAAGAAGCAGCAGACCAGGAGCCAGGAGGAGGAGTGGAAGGCCAGGAACAGGACGGTGCTGACGTACATCGCGGCGGCCGGCCTGGGGATGATCGGCCTGTCCTACGCTGCCGTCCCGCTCTACAGGTTATACTGCCAGGTGAGACGGAAAGGGAAGGGTCCAATTCGGTGCCACGCTTAACACTCCGATTGCCCGGGGTTATTTAATCCATTAAATCATAGCGCCCAGCGATTTATAGCAGCGGAGCACTTTTACCCGACGGACCGGATGTTATCCCGCTCTGATTTTCGCTCTCGTCAGCTAAACGGGGGGAACATTTTCGATGACGTCCCACCGTTATGCAACATTGAATGTGGCACAACAGGCTAGGGCATTAACATAATAATCGAATAGTCGACTAGTCGACTAGCAAAACACTAGTCGACACTGTTAATTGACATCCGATTATTCGCTAATATTAATTTTTAATATTTCTTATGATTTTTTTTTTTTTTTTTTTTTGCTTTTCTACAGCAGACACGCAGACATGCAGCTGTGAGCTCGGTTGTTTTGTTGGTAGTTCGCCAACTTCAGTACTAATCCATTCTTGGCTGATTGTTTTCATATCATATACAAGCCTACTGTACGTGGGTTTTGCCGTCACCCTCACTCGTGCCGTCACCCTCACTCGTGTAGGTGCGGTGGGCGGCGGTGGCACTAGCAGCATTCAAGACAGATTTTCTTTGGGAAAAGCATATGCGATATGCCTCATAGGCTCATAAGATCAATGGGGACAACTGCAGTGTGTAAATACTTTTACTATTGGTGAGTTTATTACTGTAGTTTGTTCAACAAGTTAGATTGGAGACGTGTCGTCGTCATCCGGTACAGTAAAGTATAGCAGGAGTTCCTCCTCGCTCTGCCCAATATTATCCAGTTTGGTGACAGTCAAACTACAGTAGCTCTTGCCGTGATTTCATGTTTCTTCATGCTTATCCAACAAAAGTCCAGGCGTGCCGCGTGTGGCATTATTAAAAACAAACAGCTATGCCGGCACGAGCATAGTTCTAATAGTCGCAAAAGACTCGCGATAGATTTAAGTAGTTGATCATCTGATTCATAGCCTGGCAGCCTGCTAGCTAGCAAACCTCCCCCTAGCTTGTAGCTCCTTCTAAAAACCAAAGGAACTGTTGTAACTTGTTGTTGAACATTTATGGTTGTATGAAAAACATCGCAAGGTTGAACAACGTAACATGCCGTAGAACGGTCTTGCGCATCAAAAATAGCAGATCTACAAGCTCACAACGCGTCCATCCGTGAGTCATTGTGGACTTGCAACTTTGACTTGAAACAGCTGAGCTAATTTCGGCCAACCAGAGCGGCATTCAGCGTAATCTAGTAAGAGTGGCGACACTCGCGTTGACTCCCACTGTAACAATGGAATGCGGAAGTGCTCATTCTATCTCAATGGGATACAGTTCCAATGTTTGGAACTATAGCCCATAGGTGTCGCCACTCTCTTAGTACTATTCCACACGGCCTGCATTGAGTGCATTCACCGGCTCTGTTTTGCTTCACTCGCTGGCTGTTTCAGAACGCGATGTTTTAATGCTTGATTGGATGGAATAAATATCATATTTTACCGCCGACTAATCGACTATAAATCGATTTTGATGGTAGTCGAGTCGACTATCAAAAATCACGTTTGGTTAATGCCCTACAACAGGCGCTCCCAGGCTGTGGAGCGATGCGATCGGCTTCGATATCAATAACCTCCGTCTTTTTGATAAAACTTCGTCCTGGGCGCTGGGTGTTACTAATTGAAAGGACGGTGAACTTCGTCCTGGGCGATCGGGGTGTTTAACTTTGTTGACGTTGTCTAAATCGAGTCTAAATTTCACGGTAGCTGTTGTTTGCCAGTAGTTCGTTCTTCTATTGTATTACAATACTCATTCATTAAAATAAGTTCTGTGTGGGGATCCCGCTCGCCTAGTGGTCCAGGCGTATGCCACATAATATAGGCTCTGGCCTCTGACAGCGTGTCGCGTGTTCGAGTCCCGTTCATGACGACCTTTGCTGCATGTCTCTCCCGGGCCTTCTCTCTCTCTCTCTCTCTCTCCCTCTTTCTGTCCGACTTCACTTGATTGATATCAATATAGGCAGAAAAGCTAAAAACATAAAAAAAAGGTCTGCATTGTCATGTTAATAACATTTGACACAGACGGACCTTATTTCTAAAATGTCACGTGTGCGTGCGTGCGTGCGTGCATGCGTGTGTGTGTGTGTGTGCCATACCAGCTCAGTGGCCTTGTGGTTAAGAGTGTCCGCCCTGAAACTGGGAGGTCGGGGTTCGATCCCCGGCCGGGTCATACCAAAGACTGTAAAAAATGGGAGCCAATGCCTCCCTGCTTGACACTCGGCATCAATGGGTTGGATTGGGGGTCAAATCTACTAATCAAATGATTCCCAAGAGCGGCACGGCTGCAGCTCACCGCTCCTTGGCTGCGGCTCACCGCTCCAAGAGATGGGTCAGATGCGGTAACGTCACGTGTGTGACAAATCGTACGACTTTCACTTTGACTTTGTGTGCGTGTGTGTGCCAGGCGGCAGGTCTGGGAGGGGCGGCGGTGGCGGGTCACAATGCAGACCAGGTGGAGACCATGACGCCCGTTAAGGAGCGGGTCATCAAGATCACCTTCAACGCAGACACACACGCCAGCATGCAGTGGAACTTCAGACCCCAGCAGACGGAGATCTACGTAAGAACCTCACTGTTCCCCCTATATGTGGAACTTTTATTTTGTTGATTTATTTTAGGGGTGCAACAGTCAATCCAACCGATCGATTTAATCAGTTATTTAAAAAAAAGAGAGAGATATTGTCCCGGATATAAGACGACCCCTATTTAGTGGAAAAACAACATTGAATGTCATATAATCCTAATGAAATAATACGATAGTTGCAGCCCTAATTGATTCTGTATTAGGTTAGGACATTAATCTTATGCCATGCTGATGTGAGGACAAGTAACAGAACAAATACATCACAAAATACTTTATTGGGATGCTATTTCTTTGTAATAATATACATTGTTACATGACGAATGGCGAAAATAGCCGACGTGATGCATTGTGAGCTTTTAGGTCTCTTGTTTGCAAATTGTTAGAACATTTTCTTTTGTGTTACATTTTTTGAAAATCTTTGAAGATGTTCTTTGGAAATTATGTCAGGTTGAAATAAATAATGCAGTCCATTCAACAACTAAAATGGAAAGCAGAGCCAAAGTCCACTAGCTCTAAGGTCACATTCACACCAGAGAGCTTTCCCGCGATTAAAACGAATCCTGCTGTGCATTTTCAGAAAGTGCACTTGGTTTGGCAGGTGTGAAGGCTCATTCTAATCCTAATGCGTATCAAAGAACTGCGTTTCCAATTGCTTGCAATTGATGACAGTGTGAAGGCAAACCGCAGCAAATTAAATATGTAAGAATCCCAATTTCTCTACGCATTGAGTCTACCGAAGTATTAGGTGGGAATGTGATCTAAGCCAACTACTCCAAACTGTGTTTGTGTTTGTTCCACACCCAGGTGGTCCCAGGGGAGACGGCGCTGGCCTTCTACAGAGCCAAGAACCCAACAGATAAGCCCGTCATCGGCATCTCGACCTACAACGTGGTTCCCTTCGATGCTGGACAGTACTTCAACAAGATCCAGGTAATCCACCAAGTCCAAGTCTACATCATTTCTTTCCCCCACCATACTGTTTGAGGCATTCTAGACGGGAACCCCTTTTGGTGTTAAGCATTACGTAATACTTTAGCTATTGAAAAATAGCAGATCTACAAGCTCATAGCGCGGCATCGAGTGCAGCACTACGAGCTTGTAGATCTGCAAAGAAAATTCTGCAATTTGTTTTTTGAAAATGTGGAGCAAATCTTTGAATATATATTCTTTCAGAGCGAACTTTTAACTCAAATCTTTGCTTCTGGGGGGGTCCCTGGAACAACATATTTTCAGATGGGGGTCGGCGGCCAATTAAATATATTTTTGGGGGTCCTTGACATCAAAATGTTTGAGAACAAAACAGTTTGTTGTGAATTTGAAGCCATTAAAGAATCGTCAGACATTTTGGTTTCTTGCCTTTCCATGCTTTTCCATGCAAGTATTCAAAGCCTTGCATAGGTTTTTGATGCCAGAGACAATTTACTGGAGATATATCCGTTACTGGTGGACAATGTGATAATTGTTTTTTCGTGTAGTTAACTTCAGACTTACACGATTGTAGGCCTGGTTTTCCGCACTCCAGACAGTTTTTTTGGACATTGCAGACAAAAGCCCTGGATCAGAGTCAAATTGGCACACACAAATTGTCAATTACGTCCTGTTCCAGGACGTAACATGCCCCTATGTTTTCCCCTGGCTACCCGCTGTGTTCCGCCCCCTTGAGAGACTGCTCATTACTACACTCCCAGCTGTGAACTGGGCATGCCTGATTATTGTCCTGCATTATTTAAGAGTGACTCTGCCTCTGTGTTCTGTGTGCGTTCATATAGTTTGGTGCGACATCGTGGCATTGCTGCCTGTCTAGGTCTTACCAGCCTGTATTCTCTGCCCTGTGAGGCGTGCCCTGTTGTACCTTTTACACAACTGTAAAGTGTCCGTCTGTTACAAACTACCATTCCGTGCTCTCCCTGCGTCATTGTTCCAAAACAAACCGAGAACCTAGTAGAGCATGACACTCTTTTTTTCATAATTCATTAAATGTTCTCCCCACTACACTCTTTCTCTCTCTCTCTCTCTCTCTGTCTTTCTCTCTCACTGGGTGTAAGCACACCTGGGATTCGATGCGCGGCCAAAAGCCGCGTGCGGCAGGCGTCTCTTCCAGGTTTTTAAAGACAGCTGGTGGAGGGAAATTAAGCTCCACCCACGCGGCAAAACGCCGCGTCGGCCAGATTCCCGGAAACGCTTTGCCCTCGCGGCATTCTGCTGCGTGGGTGGAGCTTAATTTACATCCACCAGCTGTTTAAAAACCAGGAAGAGACGCCTGCCGCTCGCGGCTTTTGGCATCTTCGTGACGCTAAAGTGTGCCTCTCTCTTGAATAGTTTTAATTTAGTTTTAGTCACATTTTAGTCACCAGGAATGTTTTGGTGTTAGTCTAGTTTTAGTCGCAGCACGACACGTTGTGAGCTTGTAGATTGGCTATTTTCAGCACAATGCAAAATAATGCAAAAGAAATATTCGACTAAATCAACTGTAGATTTATCATTCCTATGATATTTTTGTCGACTAAAATGTATTTTGCATTGTGCTGAAAATAGCCGATCTACAAGCTCACAACGCGTCGTGCTGCGACGCGTTATGAGCTTGTAGATCTGCTATTTTCAGCACGCAACCAAGTGTAAAATGACTCATACTGGATCTCTTGTCCACTAGTCCCTTCCTAAAATTTTTGTCTAGTTTTTATTTGTTGACTAAATTCTATTATTTAGTCTTAGTCATCATAGCTTAGTTTTCATTTAGTGTCCATTTTAGTTTTCGTCAGTGAAAAAAGGTAGTCGACGAACATTTTTCCGTCTTTTCCGTTTTAGTCGACGAAACAATCAACTCTCTCTCTCCCTCCCCCTCCCTCCCTCCCCGTCCACAGTGCTTCTGCTTCGAGGAGCAGCGTCTCAACCCCCAGGAGGAGGTGGACATGCCCGTGTTCTTCTACATCGACCCGGAGTTCGACGAGGACCCGCGCATGGCGCGCGTCGACACCATCACCCTCTCCTACACCTTCTTCGAGGCCAAGGAGGGCCAGCAGCTGCCCCTGCCCGGGTACAGCTGATGACGGACGGACGGACGGACGGACGGACGGAAGGAAGGAGGGAGGCAAGGAAGGAAAGGAAAGGCCGCTGGGCCACCGTTGCTCTAGTCTGCAGTCGCGTAGCGGTGGCTGGAACGGACAGATCTGGCGTGACCCTCTGCTGCTGGTACGGTTTGGCAGGGTAATCTATCCACTCACACCCCAAAGAACGTTGGCCGTACTGTATGAAGGAACCAGTCGTTGGACGACCACATCCGCTGAATGTGTAGAAGAACAGTGTCAAATGTCCGCCGACTGAACTGTTAACGTTGATAATAATAATAATGAAATAATAAAACTTTATTTGTATAGCACCTTTCATGACATGAAATGCAGCTCAAAGTGCTTTACAGAACAATGGAGAATAAAAGAAAAGCAAGGCAACGACAGTAATGCAATACAGTGAGGACATGAATAACAAAAACTAAAAAAAAAAAAAAACTAAAAGATCAATTAAAAGCAATGTTGTAGAAGTGGGTCTTGAGCTGAGCTTTAAAAATGTCTACAGAGGCTGCCTGACGAAGGTACAGAGGGAGCTTGTTCCATGCCGATGGCCCGTAGAAGCAAAAAGCTGCTTCCCCGTATTTTTTTGTTGCCATTTTTTTAGGCAAAGCGAGCAGGCCAGCAGTGGAAGACCTTAGCGGGCGGTTTGGGACATATTTAGGCAGGCAGTCATGTAGGTAGGAAGGTGCGAGACCATTGAGAGCTTTATAGACAAGTAAAATAATTTTATAATAATAGGACGCGTGTGCGTGTGTGTGTGTGTGTGTGTGTGTGTGTGTGTGTGTTTGTGTGTGAGACAGTTGTGTTAAAAATCAAAACAGCTGTAATGCCTTTTAAACTGATACATCGCTTAAAAGTATAATGTCGAGTGTCTCAGCTTGTAAAAAAAAAAAAAGAATAAATAAATTAAGATTAATAGTTTCTGAGTTGGAAATGGTGATTTTATTGATCTTGAGGGATTTTGTTTTGCCTCACATGTAATGCCTCAGTTTGGGCACTAGGTGGCAGGAAAGGATAGGCTATTGAGATGACTGCGTTAGAAACAGTCGGATTAATTAGAAATAATATAACAGAGCTGATTGACTTGAAGGTTGTAGGTATAACTGCTGCATAGTATTAAAAGAATCACACGTGTGAAGTTAGGGGCGCTCTTATCATCGTACATCATCTCATACTGGCCAATCAGAATGCCTGTTGCCACAAATTCACATCACATTTTGACCTATGTTCTCCTTTCATTGTTGATGGCAAATATGAGACGTGTGGGGACAAGATGACCCTTCATTATGAAAGGCATTTAAAGGACAACTTTAGTTTTTTTCAACCAAGGTTCATGTTTTAGGTTGTTATTAGAGAAAGTAAAAGATGAGTGTAATCTTTTTTTCATTTGCTGCTTTCTTTTGTTTTAGGGGTTTTAGCTGTTTTTGACAGGGGGGCGGGGGCATTCGAACATGGGGCTAAATATGTATTTTTTTTACAACATTTTATAGCGATTTGTTTTTTTTATTGTTTACTATTGTCCTACTAGACCCCAATAAATTACATTTGGCCACAAAAGATCACAGGATCTACTGAATATGTCAAACTGACATATTGAGCCTATGACACACAGTGTGGCTTCCCCCCAGTAGGCTACCTTCACATTCAGTAGATCCTGTGATCTTCTGTGGCCAGATGTAATTTATTGGGGTTTATTAGGACTATAGTAAATAATAAAAAAATAAATCGCTATAACATTTTGTAAAAAAAATACATATTTAGCCCCATGTTCGAATGCCCCCGCCCCCCTGTCAAAAATAGCTAAAATCCCTAAAACAAAAGAAAGCAGCAAATGAAAAAAAGATTACACTCATCTTTTACTTTCTCTAATAACAACCTAAAACATGAACCTTGGTTGAAAAAAACTAAAGTTGTCCTTTAAATTTCTCCTTTCGTTGTCGATGGGGACAAGATGATGTAAATCCTTCAGTGGCATTTAAAGTTTGTGTTGCGGACATTTTGTGGGGACAAAAGCTGTATATAATTACTTAGGAGGTGCCAGCGCCTCTCAGAAATCACACCCATGTGAAGTGAGGGGTGCTCTTATCATCATACATCATCTCATTCCGGCCAATCACAATCCTCACCTTTGTCTACAATGTTTGTGTTTACACAAAACGCTCAAAGCTGGCCATTCATTGTCAATGGCATTCAGTGTTTGTGTTAACACAATGTTTGTGAATGCACAAACCCTCAAAGCTGGACATGGGAGGGGCGCCCCTCAAAAACAAGGGATTTCTCATGTTTATAACAAGTATGTATTTTACTGTATGTGTGACACAGAGATGTTTAACAGAACAGAAGCATATTCTGGGATATACAATCTCTTCTATTGGAGTATTTCCCTTAGACCCATCTACTGTACACTTATTGACTGGGGAGCCGCGTGGGGGGTCATTAGCCAAAACAAATATCAGTTATACAAGCTCACGTGTCGCACTGAGCATATAGATTTGATATTTTTGGTGAGGAGAGGTGGTTCAAGTACAGTAACTCAGACCTGTTTTAGGTGTCACGTGGTTAAACCTGACTGGCGGCATGTAATGGGGGTTTTGCCCAGGGAAGAGGAAAAATCACACAGGTGTGAACTGAGTGGATTTGGAGCCAGGCTAACCACAACCCTATAAAACGTAACAAAGTGACCTAAAAAACCATGGCCATCCGAGGCGATCCAAACACCCTGAAACCGTCTCATATTTGTGGCTGAGCGGCGAGGTCAATGCAGCAAGGACAAAACGTATCAAATCATCCCTTACTCACTGACTGAAGCAAGGCAGATTCACTCGAAATTGAAAGAGTATAAAGCAAAAAAGAAGTAAACTAGGTTAGATCCTGCAATAGAATGTGCTCTAAAGGCTAGTCTAGAGGCAGGCAGCATATAGGTAAATTAGGGCCGGGACTAATTGCGATTAATTTAGATTAATTAACTACAGAAAAATTAATCGCGATTAACTACAGATAAATTAATCGCACCTTTTTTTTCACCGCGGAATGTTTCTCACTGGGCGCTTTTCTATAGTACTGAAAACTGGAAATAATAAAAAGTCACCCCATTTTGTGTTGCCTAGAACTGGAGGTCTGACAAAAAACAGTAACAATATGAAGTAAGTACAGCTTTGTGATGTCACTGAGATGTACTTGTTACTGTTTTCAGACCTCCAGTTCTGGGCAACACAGAATGGGGTGACTTTTTAAAATGTTGAAAATGAGTGGTATCCTGTAGTCACTATTCGTTGATTCACTGGGATACCAAAAAACATTTAAAAAAAAGGTTTCTCGCTGTTCTCGGGTTCAATATTGATATGCGATTAAAATGCGATTAATCTAGATTAATTAATCGCAAAGCCTCTGATTAATTAGATTAATTTTTTTAATCGAGTCCCAGCTCTAAGGTAAATACAATGTATGTTTGCACATGTTCACAGTAGGCCATAGTGCAGAGGGGGTAGTAGTAGCATACATCCCACAATGCATTTATAAATTGATTATTTAACTTTATAGATCAGGGGTTGGCAACCTTTTTGACATAAAGTGCCAGGTTTTCATTTTTCTTTAATAGTTTCTTGATACATACATACAATTTTATTATGACACCACATCAAAATGTAACATTTCCGCACAGGCTATAACAATTGTGCCGTATCATTGTCTTTTGTAATATTTTCTCATATATATATATAATTATATATCATTGGACAAATCATCCACCTATCTCTCAAACGCAGTCTCTCCCCAGTCCGAGTGAG